>NW_009707225.1:0-4924 GCF_000703405.1 Apaloderma vittatum | reverse complement strand
CCAAGCCCTGACATTCTGTGATTCTGTGTGAAACAGGGTGATGTTCTCAGGGCAGCCTTGTAGCAGAGAGCTGCATCCCAAACCCCCTGCCAGGCAGGGCACCCTCTGTGGTCCTCAGCACCGGTCTGCTGGGATGAGCAGAAACTGTATTTCCTCACCTAGTTGCCTCAGCCAATGGAGTCTGAGGGCACACGGGTTGATGTTCTCTGGAGATATATGAGATATTCAAACTAGAGCTGGAATCTGAGTGCGTTTTATGGATTTCTAGTCTTTGAATCCCAAACCTGGAGACTGCAATACAGACCAGTTTCTCAACACAGCCATGGTACTGGATTCATCTAGCCTGGTGTGCTCTCATGCGTAGTTAGCAGCTGGTTTAGGAAAATAGGAAACCTTGAAGCCTGGGAGTTTTCCGTGGATTTCCAAAGCAGGTTTTTGGTGCGTTGCTGTGTCTCTCACTGTGCTTCCCCATCTCGTAATGCCACCTACACCAGGTGGGCAAACCTGGCTGTGGCCAGCCTTGCCCCCACAGGTTTGCAAGCCTGGAGCTTGCTTCCTGGCTGTCCAAACTCTTCAAGACCAGAGCAGAGGTGTTGGGATTGCCCTGGGTAGATCTGGATGCAGAGAAGAAGAAACATAGGTGTCCAGGCTGAGCGAGGCAGGAGTGGGCTGATGGATCAGCTGAGATTTCTTTGAGCTGGTGTGTTGTAGATCTCTCCACCACGGAAGGAGTGAGTTGGATGTTACAGCGGCGAACCGGCCTCTCTCCTTTCCTTGCAGCTCTGAGAGGATCCAGGTAACCCTTAACCTGGATGGAATAGTGCAGGTGCTGGACTGCCACCTTCATGACACGTCCATTGGGATGATGACCAGAATTGCTGTCCTGAAGTGGCTCTACCACTTGTACATCAAGACTCCTCGTAAGGTAGGTCAGGGACTTGACGTCTGAGCCTGTGGCTCCTTCCATGGGACTGAGCTTGTCCACTCCCAGCCTGCTCCTTGCCTTTAAACTGGCTGTAATTATTGTGGCAGCACTGGAACCAAGCGTCTGCCTGCCTTTTCTGAGAAGGCTTTGGCTGCTGGATACTCAGTAGCTTAAGGAAGCTCTCCAGCTCAGATGGAAAATGCTGGCAAAGCTTTTGGCAGCCTCCTCCGGGGTGAGGGCTCCCGTGGCAGGAGGACTGATGCTGTCCCTCTTTCTGATTCTAGATGTTCCGACACACCGACAGCCTCTTCCCCATCTTGTTGCGGACCCTCTCTGACGAGTCAGATGAGGTAAGTGCTGCGGCTGCTGCAGAAGTCCTCCTAAAAGCTTTCTGTCTCCACCTCTAGCTGGGCTTTGGATTTTTTGAGTTGACCCGAGAGGTTTAGTGAGGTTTGCCCAATGTTGGCACTGTTGGCAGCGCAACACCTTAGAGGTCCTGGCCCATCTCGGTTTGCCCAGTGTGTTTGGGACCCCCTGTATAAACCTTCTTCTCTGCTTCTGAGAGCTGATCCTTCCAAGCCAAGTCCTAAAAATCCTTCTTGCCTGCTTGGGAAGACAGCTGGGACTTCAGGTCCCAGAGCTGGTGTCTTCTCCTTAGGTCTGGGTCATGGTGAGGTCCTCGGTGAGTGAGAATTTGGGTACTTTGTGACAGCTGCAAAGGTTGTCGTGTCTGGCCAGCTCTGCGAAACCCAAGTCATGAGCAAAGAAAAACAGGTGGTGGTGAGGAGGCAGCTTGCTCTACCTTCTGCCCCTTCTTTGTTGCACCCTTGGAGCGTTTCTAGTGCTTGGGTGGGAGACCTCAACCAGCACCTTCAACCAGGTAGACCTTCTGCCATCACCTGGCTACCCCTTGCCCGAAGCCACGAATGATACTGGCTGGTTTCTCAGCCCAGACCTTCCTCAGGGAATAAAAAAAAATCAAGGGCTATCTGCTTTGCCTTTACACGCTCAGGGTGTCAAACCCCAACCCCACCGTAAGTCCCGGGCACGAAGTGGGTCCTTGAGAGAGGGAGAGAAAAGCCAGCGAGAGAATGATTTGCAAAGGCAAGCGGCTGCCTGGCCGTTTTCCCTGCTGCGAACCTTTCCAAAAGCGTTCCCTGAGCCCACATCTGCCTTTGCAACGCTCTAGAAAGTCTGCATCTTGCAGATAGTCTCTCCAGCTTGGCAGGAGATCGCAGTGAGTCATGTTGCAATTACACTGCTTATTAATATTTGAAAAAAAGCAGCGAAGAAAGGACCCTGGTGATGCATTTCCTCCATGTGACATAACTGGGAATGGCTCAAAAGTCATTTTAAGCTGATTTATTTAATCCTGGCTTCTATTTATTTAAATGTTTGGAGGGTTGTGTCGTTGGATTTTTTTTTTTTTTTTTAAGGAAATCCATAGACGAGTCAATCCATTAAACACCGCTGCTCAGCTGGCTCCCAACCAGATTTGCTGCTTTCTGCAGCAGAAATAGAAATGACCAAAATAGTAGGGGGGTTTTGAGCCAGGCATTTTGGGGAAGGATGAGGACAGCCTGAGCTGGCTCACCTGCCATGTCAGGGACGTGGGGGGCTCTCTTTGCCAGTGCTCCCCGCTCAGTACAGTGCTTGTTCCACACATTTGCCTTGTTCTGAAGCAGATTTGGGATCTCCAGAAGCTCTCGGCTGACAGGCTGAGGGTCACCAGGTCCTGTGTGAGCCAACCCACCAGCTCTCTGATGAGGAAACATCTCCCTTCCCTTACCAAGTAGGACTCCTACACCAGGTATGGTGTAGCATTGAGGCATAGCACACTTCAGCATTTTGAGGTGGTGGTTTTTTTGGGTTTGTTTCTTTTTTTTCCTTTACTGTCTTCATCCTGTGATGTTGGATGAGCTCAGCTGGGTAGCAGCGCCAGGACCATCTTTCTTCCCAGCAAGGTTGACCATCCTTGTGCAATGCTCATCAGGGTATGTCGTGATGCATCTCTGGGTGTCCCGAATCATCTCTGCTTTCTCTCCTGTTCCCCATCCTACCCTGTTCTCGTGCACCAGTAACAAAATGGTCAAGAGAGACCTCGTTAAGATTCACAAAGGCAGCTCGGGGAAGTTGGAGGAAGCTGAAGCAAGCAGTTCCCTTTGATATGTAGACAAGTCGGGATAGAGGGTTCCTGGCTGTCAGGCTCTGTGCTACTGCACTGCGTCACCTCGTGCTGCTTCCCGTGCTTCCCCAGCAGGAAAATGCTCCATCCTGCATCTCAGACCGGGTTTTGAAGGCAATCTTTAAAAGCCCTGCTTAAAATTTGATGCACTTAAAAACTTCCTTACAGCTTCGAGGCTGCCAGGATCCCATTGGGAGCGGGCTTGGGTTTTTTCCTGCACGAGCCGCTCCTTTTGTCGCTGCGAGTCTCACAGTCCTGACACCTGGTTGAAGGATTGATGTTAGGCGAAAAGTCAAAGCCCAAATGCTTTTTGGGAGCAGGAGGTTGGACCTTTCCACCCGCAGGTTGCAAGCACCGCTGCTGGTAGGCACTGCTCTGAAGAAGGGCCTGTTCTTGGCATTATCTCTGCAAGCTCCTGGTGCAAAGGCAACTTCTTTTCAATTCGCTGGGTCCTTCCCTGTTGGATCCTAGTGCTCAGCTCAGGAGTCCACAAAAGGTATGAGGCCACCTCTGAGAAAACCTTGGAGGAGTGAAAACCTGCTGGTTTTCTTTCTTGGCTTCGTTTTCCTTTCTCCAGCTCCGAAACGGAGTTGTTTCTTTACGGCTGAACGTGTTCCTGTTTGCTTATCTGCTCCTCTCGATCTTACGAGGGCTTGGAAGTTGTGCCGGGACTTTTGTCTGACTCATGCAGGAGTGACGCACGAGGTGGAGCTGGTGTCTGATGTGAAGCACGATAGACTCCGGCTTCCTCTCAACTCCAACGTGAAAAACCTACCTGCGTTTATGCACTAGCCAGGCTTTGAAGGCAGCAAGAAGATCCACATGATTTCTTAGCTCCCTGTTTACAGCTCTGCCTCCTAGAGCATCCTTAAAGTCTTCTGCTGCCACTGACCAAGGACATAGTGCCCATGGAGGTAATGATGGACTTGAATGTCTGCAAGACCTTCCAGACAACTTCTCAGTTTGCTGCTGAAATATTCTGCCCCTTTCTTAGGTTTCCAATATTAAACCAGGAGAGGAGGAACCCCAGGTGTGGTGATATATTGGTATTCATCTCCTTTGCTGTTAACTCCTACCCCCTTCCTGCGTGTCCGGCTGCAGCACCACAGGGTTTCGAAGCCCGGCTATCTGAGCTGTGCTCTCGCACTAAATCCAGGCGACTTTCTCCCATCGTGCCCGGTTCCCACTACAATGAAGCTGAACAAAAGCTCGTGCCAAAGCGAATAGCTGTCTTTTAGCGTGCTTTGGTTCGGAGCTTCGCTCTGCTGGGTTTAGGGCCATTGTGCTCCAGCTCCCGGCTTTTCATCCGCCACGGCCAAAATACTGTGACCCTGTGCAAAACAGAGGGTGTAAAAGGACAGAATGGAAGAACTTGCCTGGCTTTTATTTTGATTTTTTTTTTTTTTTTTGGTGATTAAGCTTCTACGTTCCCTTGCTTTTATTTTGATTTTTTTTTTTTTTTTTGGTGATTAAGCTTCTCTGGAGGGAGAGACTCAAAGCTACAAGGTACCGAAGCAGGGAGGCTGCTCGTTTTTCGAGAGGGAAGTTACGCTGAGGGTGAGCCGAAATGGTGGGGTATGGAGAGAAGTGTGTAATTTCAGTCGGATGGTGGAAAATGTGGTCGGCCCAGCTTGCTGTACGTGGAAGTCTTAAAACGGAGTGGGGTGATGCTTTCTCCAAGGACTCCGGGCATTGCAAGGGCACTGGGTTGAAAGATGGTCTGTGCACTGTCTGCAGAGAAGAACGGGCAGTCTCTGTCCTGGGGAGCTGGACAATGGGTCCTATTCTCCCCCTTTATTCTGCTCTGGTGAGAC
>NW_009707224.1:0-11308 GCF_000703405.1 Apaloderma vittatum | reverse complement strand
GGAGATGATCCTTGAAGGTCAACTAGCTTTCCTGGGCGCCCAGTCCCTCCAGGGCTTTGTCCCATGGCACTCTACTGAGGAGGTTCTGGAAGCGGTGAAAGTCAGCTCTTCTGAAATCAAGGGTTTCAAGCTTGCTGAGCTTCCCCCTCTTAGCTTCCCTTAGGATCTCAAACTCCAGCATCCCATGGTCACTGCAGCCAAGGCTACCCACAAGTGTAGCATTTCCCACCAGACTTTCCCTATTGATGAGAACGAGGTCCAACATGGCACCTCTCCTCGTTGGTTCCTCTGTCACTTGGAGAAGGAAGTTGTCATCGACGCATTCCAGGAATCTCCTGGATTGCTTATTCCCCGCCGTGTTGTTCTTCCAATTGATGTCTGGGTGATTAAAATCCCCCATGAGGACCATGGCTTGTGATTGAGCAGCAACTCCTATCTGCTTATGAAGGGCCTCATCCGCTTGATCCTCCTGGTTGGGTGGTCTGTAGCACACCCTCACTGTAAAGTCTCCTACCCTTCCTTTTAACCTGGTCAAAGCTTACAGCTTACTGCTACAGAATTCCAAAATTACTTTCTCTCCTGGAAGTATATTTCCTGATACATTGTATGACTTGATGGCATTTAGTCTTATCATCCAATCCATGTTGTCATGTAACAACTATTGAGTGTGTGATCTTGCTGTTTTTACTGTGAAATGATATCTGAGGAAATCCAATAACCTCTCTCTTGTCTGCTGCTTTTTTATTCTTAAGTACCCTTTCATATGGTTGCTTTGACTTTCTTTAATAGTTTAATTCTCCTGTAGCTTATCTAATCTCTTGCAGTGTATCAAATCTTTTATTACAGTCAAAAGAGACAAAATTTAGTATGCTCGCTTTGTTCAGGAATCTGGCTTTTTTTTATCTAATGAGGCTCTTTGGTCCATCTGACATGCTTTGGTTTTGCCAAATTTCCTAAAGTTTTTAGTCCTAAACTTTTTCTGTGCAACTGTATGGAATAAGTAGGATTGGTTTTGTTTCCTGTTTTTGGGAAGAAAGAGTTGAGAAACTCAGGAAAACAAATGTCTGGAGTAATACACTAACAGCTAACAGTACTTCTGATGGATTTTATTCCTGCACTTAAGTGGCTAAAAAGCGTAACATTATTAAAGAAAAGAACCAAGGAGACTGAACTGAGAATTTATGTTCTTCAAGCAGACTTTTGACTGTTACTTGCATTAAACTGTCTACAGACTCCCACATATGTGTGTCTTTTCTCTTGTCTTTTGCTTCCACTGAAACAAGTTATAATTAAAAAAATCATCTTGAAACCTGACATATATTTGGCTTGAATAAACAATGTCATTTCATCAAATGCCAGACTTTTTGTAAAGGCAGACCCTGTCATTTGTGATACAAATTTCACAACTTAGTTGAATCTTCATGCTGAAACAAAGTCCATATGCACTGAATATGTTTGACAGATAAATTCCGCTAGCAGAGGATGCTTCACATCCTGACTCCTGGGGAAGTCTTGCTTTCTGTTCTCCATTCGGTGTATGTGAGGGATCCTGGGAAGATACCAGTGCCATTCTGGTCAGGGAGACATAGAAAGACATTTATGGTGGGGGTGGATGAAAGAGCCCAAACTGGAAGAATTGAACATTCTGCATGGCAATGGAAGTCTTTGTGCGCAAGGTAAACAGAAATCTTGCAAGAGGCTTATGACAATACATTAATAGCATCAAATGTAAGTATGTGGACAAGGCCTTGATAGGTTGATCTGGGAGAATATGGACCCACCTTGAAATGAATTGTGTGATTTAGATGCTGCAGAGGACACCGTGTGATACTTTTGAGGACCACTGCATGTCCTTAAAGTAATTTTCATAGACTAGTCACTCACAGCTGATAGTAATTTTTTTAAAATTTGAGTCCTAAAAAGGATGCCTAGACTTATCAGAGGTGTGTCACTTCTTTTTTTTTCCCTCTGCATCCTGATAAGAAGCTTGGGCACGTCTGGCCTTGTGTAGCTAGATGCATTCTCTCTTAGCCTTAGTGCCTCTTCCTTACTGAAGAGTAATAACCACTTGAATGTATGTTATATTTTATTTTTATGCAGTGTTTCAAAGTCTCCATAAAAAGGCACGGAAGGTCCAAATGACAAGTATAAAAGTCAATAGTCCTTTCGCAACAGTATAATTTGCAGGTTTTTCCCTCATTAAAACTACCTTTTATTACCAGAGGGGAGAAAGCAAAAGAACCGCTTCGCTGCTGTTGTTGATGGAGCAGGACATTGAACATACCCCTGCAGATCTCCTCACTGGTGGTAGTAGGTCTTTCCATTTCAGAAGTCTGCCTAATCAAGACCTTGCTGAAGTCTATTTTAACTTTTTTTTCAGATTCTATTCCCTAAGTGGAATATAACCTAGACTTTTGCTTCCTGATGGTCACTCCAGCCATATGGATACTGATAACAGATGCAAACTACCATTTATAACATTGCATTGTCTTCCCTGTTTCTTGGAAATGTTTGGCCTTATGCTGCTCACTGTCATAAATTTCCTCATTAGGGCTCAAGTTATCATTTCTAACCAACAGTACAGTAATAATTTTGACCACTGTGTAGAAACACTTCTACAAAACTTCTACATAAGTATTTTTAAACTAAGCAGGCTTTGACAGAAAAGCTGGCTGTTGTCAGATGTTATTCTTTGTGGATGTTTTCTTCACTACATTGTTATTAATGTAGCATTTATGGAAGATGGGTGAGAAGAATTCTCAGAAAAATATCCAAACAAGACTATTTATCTTACAATGTTTCTCTCACATCTATTCCTTAGCCTAGCGGTTTGTCCTCTGAAGGGCATTTCATACATGTATGAGAGTATGCATTATGTAGCAAGTGGGAAAAAATTCAAATGATTTAAAATTCTGGAACCCTTCTAGGAAAAGATGAGAATCCTGACATGGAGCAGATGCCTTGATTAATTTTCTCCTACAAAGCTGTGGACTTTGTTTGATGTTGCTTTTAAGCCTTCTACAGTTTGACAATAGTGATGACTTGGCATACATCTTACAGGTCTGTGGTTTGTTTTTTTTTTTCCAAGGGCTTAATCTTTATACTTATAAAGGGATGTCAGTAAAACACATGCATATTCATTCTGAAAAAAATATTTTAGTAATGTGTTTATAGTTTGTATATTTGATATGAATTATTTAACCTTATCAAAACTAGGGAGAACAAGTTATTCACATTTTCTGCATCATGTGTTCTTGCTTATTATTTGCTCAAATTGGATCTGCAGGATTCCTTAGGCTCATTGGACCTCAACTCAGCACATGGCAAGAGGCAAGTGATGGCATGCTTTTCAGCAGTGTAGCCCACAATCACAGATGTGTTTAGACAGTCCTGTCTGCCATTTTTACTGTATGTGAACAGTTTGGGCCCCTAAAAAGTTTATGCACTTCATTTTGCAAGCTGGTACTCAAGAAACCAACCCCGTCTTCATAAACTGACATGCTTTTTCCCCTGTAAAGGACCTGTGGGAGGGTAACTCTAAGCTGTGCTGCAGTGACACTGTGCTTGAGCACAGCCTTGCTCTGCTGATGTCTCAGGGATCTCTGGAGGTATTAAAGGAGGTAACAGGTCGTTTTGTGCATTTTTGATCAACTTGTTCTACTTATGGCATAGTGAGATTCAGTTCCTGGTCTTTTCTTCTGTGTCATGTCTTAAACCACAGGACTCGCAATAAGAGCAGGGAAAACAGACATTGTTCTAGGCTAACACAACTAGATTAGAGCTTTCTCGCCTGAAAAAAAGTTATCTCCACTCAATTACTGGTTTTTATAGCTTCTACATA
The DNA here is from genome assembly GCF_000703405.1 of Apaloderma vittatum. Classification (NCBI taxonomy): domain Eukaryota; kingdom Metazoa; phylum Chordata; class Aves; order Trogoniformes; family Trogonidae; genus Apaloderma; species Apaloderma vittatum. The sequence goes on along the minus strand of NW_009707224.1, from coordinate 7,467 downwards.
ATGGAGTTTGGACTCTGAAAGCATTCCTATGGTATGAAAAATGATGTCATTTTAAAGGGAGAGTTTTTTATCTTGCAGGATCTAGATAAATTCCTTGAATAAATCAGGCTGCTGTTGAGGTCCCAGGCAACTTTACAGTGACCTTTCACAGTAGTGAACTTCTAATATGCTCCATTGTTAAAAGTTTGCAAAAGAACCATCAAAAGTTTTATCTGGTTAGCCTTTCTTAAAACATTTATGGCTGTAAAATAGAAGAATCTCATTCTACCCTTACGTAAAATACAAAATTGGAGCCTACAGGAAACAATGACTGGGTACTGTCTTGCACTTATTCTAGCTCTTGACGTTTAACATTCTTACTGAATACTATGGGGCCAGCTTGTTCTCATAAGAAGCCAACATTTTTCTGGGTCAAAGATTCTAATTTTGAATCTAAATCTACCCTGCTTTAGTCTAAAACCATTGCCTCTCATCCTATCACTACATACCCTTGATTGCTTGTCAAGCTGTATGAAATAGCTAGGCCTTTTATTTTTTCGCTTCTTTTCTTAAAACAGGTCTTCATTCAAATAATAGCATTCTATATGAGTGTGATTTGAGTGCTTTATTTCCTAAGTAAACAGTGGGGCAATGCTTAATCATCTGTAAGATGCATAATAGAATGAAATAAAAAAGGGAGGGAGTATTTGCTTGTAGGATGTTTTTAAATATATTCAAATATGTGGTTTTGGATGAAGGATGTTCAGGTTTTTTTATATTGCTCATGCAAGAGGAAATGAGGAAAACATACCTTGCAGTAATACACTAGATGAGGATGTTGGAATTCAGTTGAGAGATTTTTAATAAAAAGTTTCTAAGTGTCCTTTATATTCCTGTTTCTCTGTAGAAGTCAAAATCTGCACCTCTTCAGATAGAATCATAGAATGGCCTAAGCAGTTATAAACTAATTCAACTAACTTGCAGTTCATTGCAAATGTTTGGGATGTGCTTCAGGGAAATCTCTAGGTAACATCTTTTCATCTCAAGATGAAAGCTATTGTATTACAAGCTTTCATTATTTGAAAATCAAAGTGAGATTCTAGTACTTGGTGATTCTAATTCTTGGAGAAGCAGGAAAAATTATTTAACGGATTGAAGATCATTAATTTATTTAAGTGTGTGAAAAAATAGTCTAGGTAATTTTAGAAGTAAATCCTGCTATTTAAATTACATCTTTATTGTGTTGAGCTTTGATTGCAGGATTCTTTCAAACCTAAATGAAACGCCAGAAAACCTCCAGCTACTTTAATAATCACTGTTTCCCTCTCTGCTTGGCGTTTTTTTAGAGACACATTGCAAATTGAGTAAAAAATGAAGTAGGCTTTTCGGTATAACCAATACTGGTTGCTACCAGTAGGCTTTTAGGTATAACCAATACTGATGCTACCTTTCCTAAAAACCAGGCCAATGTAGTTTCCATCCATCACTGAGTGCTGCAGCCAATCTCCTGTGAAGGCTGTTGTTGAAGTGCATTGCAGTGCTCTTTCTGCCTAGTGAAAATGTTGAAATATTTGTATTACGATACCCAAAGGAACATTATTGTCATGAATTTAGTCATGAAATTACATCTCTGGCTTTAGAAGCAGTACTTAGAATTACAAGCAATTCTCTGGAATGTGTGGGGAAAAAAAGCCCAACTTCCAAATTATGTGCACATTTTTCATAGCGGTAAAAGCGAATATTTTTCTACTAGTACTATAGTTGTATTATGATGTTTAAGACAGTCTTATGCTCTGTAAACCAGCTACAGTTACCTTTAGGAGACAGTGGTTTTATTCTCCTTTTATAAAGACATTATTGCAAGACAAAATTACAGTGTCAACAAAGATGTTAAACATTTTAATGAATTAATGCTACAGAACATGTAAATCATTACAAAGTGGATATTAATTGGACCCTACCAGATTTTCTCTCAAAGTTAAGCAAATGGGTCAGTGAAGATGATGGACGAGTTTTGTGTGCATTAATGGAGAAAGTAAAAAGTGGCAAATGTGTTCTTCTGTAATGTAATACGGGTGGTTGGTGCCATGTTCTGGACGTGGCAGTGATGATTCAGGGCATCTAGGATTGTAGACTACAAAATGTAAGGTTTTTAAATGCAGTTTAAGATGTTTCAAACAAAACTGTATTAGCTACAAAGCGTGGAGAGAAGGTATTGTGCCACTCAGTAGCACTTACTCAATTTGGGACATTTAGAATGCTATTCCAGTGCTGGTTTATAATTCTTGGCAGCCCTGACTCAAAATAGATAGTAGTGTTCATCTCTTTTCCGCAGAAAATGACCTCATGTAAGTTATCTGACATTTTACACTAAACTCCTGGTGTTCTTAACTTTTTCTTTGGGGTTATATCAGTGCTGTGATGCCAGGTTAGTTTTCCCAGGAGCAGTCTAGCTGTGGAGCTATTGGCATGTAGAAGTGGATGCATGGAAAGGTGTGTGGAACCAGGATCCCATCTGCTTTACAAGAACACCACCAGATTTTGTCATTCCTAGCAAGTTCTGGTTTTGTTGTTGTTGCACAGCCATGCATTTGCTCAAGTGTATCCTTACTCATTTGTTAAGTGAAAAGGGGTCATGTTTTCCTTTAAAAAACATGTGTTGATACACGTTTAAATGCTGCAATTTACTCGTTTTTCTTCCATTCCCTCCTTTCTTTGACAGCTGGGAGGGAGCTTGTCTTTGTGGTACCATTGTGAACCTTTTGTAACAAGGTCCTGCAAGTTCTGTAATTCAGGCCTGCTACTTGCATAAAAGGGCTTATAAAATAAAACAAACATCACAAAACAACAAAGGTATACTTGTAGAGGATGTGGCTCTGAGTCTTGTTCTTTCACAGTCCCAGTGGAAGACTAGTAATTTTCTATCTTATTTGCAGTCTTATTCTTCACTGCTTAATTAAGCCTAATTTTTTAAAGTTCTACTTTCTTAAAAATTAATTATTCCATCTTCATTCCTCAGAGTGGTTTTGAGAGACAGACTTTAGGATTTTGATCGGGAATTATTCTGCTTGGCTTTTAGAGGAGGTACAGAGTGACTGAGGGCAATGCAACTTCAGGACATGGTAACAAGCAGAAAAAGTTTATTTTGGTGTATGTGTAAATGCTGCAGAAAAATGCATCCAATAGCTAATACTGAAGTAAAATAATGGATATCTTTTTTTCCCTAGAGAGCATAGCTTCCTAGATGCTTGTGGGAGTTTGTGTTTTCAGTGTTTCTTGTCTATTTCAAATTAATATACAGCAGAGAAAAGATACTCTCTGCTTGCTGTCTTCCCTTCAATGTTACTGTGATAGGATAGTACCATGCTATGTTGATTACTAGAAAGCTACTTAAATATGGCCAGAGTATCTTATACAAGTTGCAGCAGGGATCCCACAGTTACTCTTTTATTTTTGTAATATGCAAGTATCAGAATGGTAATGTGAAGATAGTTGCTGCTAATCACCTTTGTAAGCACAGTAGTGTAGCTTTTTCGATCTTATAATACTGTGTGGGTACCTTGTCCTTAGTCTGGTCTTCTCAGCATATGTTAACTGTTGCATAGAGCAGTAAGTTCACAACCCTCCGGTTCATTGTTAATAAAAGCAAAAAAAATCCCAGTAACACAGCTCAACTATGCATAGCTTAGTTACACTGTATCTCCTGTAGTGTAGGCTGATTAAACCATAATGAGATGCCAAATGAAAGTTAAATGTGCCTGATGTTATTTAACTTAAGACCAGGTTCTTATTTATTTGTCGTTCTCAAAACGTAATTTTTTCTTCAAGTGTCACTGTTATTTTTGAAAGATTGTATTAAGCATTGATGTAGAAATTAAGTAAGGCATTGGGCAAAACCAATTCCAGTCTAAATACATTGGGAAAAAATTTGCTTGTCTAATGTGATATATGGAGAAGTAGAAAATAAAACTTCTGGTATGCCGAATACATGGGAGAAAAGTTCAGGTGTCATCTATGGTTGAGCAAAATTCAGTGAAACTAGTAATTAAAAGATCAACAACCAATCCTTGGTTATAATTTAATATTCTCAAGAGAATAGTTGAGGTCACTTTAAAAATATAAATTCTTTCACTTTGCAGAATAAACATATCATTAGCAGAGATAAATGACTCAGACTTGTAAAGTGTATCTCCTGATGTTTGCTTAGGATCAACTTCAGTAAGAAGCGCTGTTCTATATATGCATACGCATACACATTATACATATACATTTTTGCAGTGTGAAGCCCATATAAAAAGCCATTTGTAAGTGTCATCAAACACATACAGGCTGAGGAATGTGGAAGAAATACCCTCCTGAGAAGTGCTGAACTTGTTCAACCTCCAGCGGGTGGATTTTGTAAAGCTGGATTGCACTTCAATGCTTCAGGTGAAATTGAGATTGTTGAAAACAGCATATACTTTTGGAAATTTGAAGGGGAGGTGAAAAGACAGCTTCCTCGTTCTGTTTTTTGAGGGAAGGATGGGACCACAAAGAAAGTGCTTACTGACTGTAATATCAATGTGTGCTTGTGATGACTTTGTAAATTAATGTGAGATTATAGTATAATCAGAAATATATGATTGAATGATTATGGTATGATAGCAAGCTTCTGAAAGCTCAACTGTGTATGAAGAAAATACGAAAAAATTACTTTGTTTAATGATTGCTTTGCCATCTGCTAAAAATGCTTTGCATATAAGGTGCTTTCATGTAAGATGACAAGTCAAGTTGCTTCACTGTCTGTTGATAAGTATATACGCATGGAAGAGGGTCTCCTCTGTACAGCCGCATCAGGAAAATATTCTAATCGGTCTCAGAAAATTTTCTGTTAAAAGTATGTCAGAATATTTTTTTCTGCTGAATAGTGCTTGTGTAATACTATGTAATTATATAAAAATACATATACAGACAATATTTATTTATTAATAGCACACACATGTTTAAATTGTTAAAGCTAGTTTTATTCTTTTTATTTGCAACTTCAGAGAAAAATGTCACATTCTTCTGAAAAAATATATATTCAGTTTAATTATAAATGTAGTAATTATGGTGTTTACTTCTCAGCAGCATTTGATGTTTTATTTAAGAATACTTGTAACTGGGAAGTTGTACCTGCTGCTTACCAGTGGAAACTTCATTCTATGTACTTAGTGCATTCTTCACAGGTTAAAAAAACAGGTTAATTCTTTATTGTAGCAGTTTGACAGTCTGGGGAGGCTCTGTGCATGATGTCGTCGGTTTGTTTCTCAGGTCTGTAACATAAGAAAATTATCTTTTTGCACATGATAATCCTGGTCTTTTCTTCAGAAATATTGCCAACATTTTTGCTTACTTGTTGGTTTCAGCAGTTCATCTTCTGTCTTTTGTTATCCTCACACCTTCTGACTCACTCTGACTGCACATCCTTCTTGTTTTTCTGTTCAAATGAAGTTCAGCTGCAGAAATGGTTTTATTTTACAGTATTTGTCAGTTTCGACATTTTTAATGAAATGAAGGTCCTTCAACATAGTGAACGAATTATTCTAGCTTACTACCTCACTTGTTTACTTTTTTATGATGCTTGCCCAGGCCTTCTTACATCAGTGATGAGGAATTTACAAGCTGTTTCCATTTCCCCTACAAATGTTTCCCTGCCTCTATAAGCACAATATGTTAAACATCCTTCCTATGTTAGTTTAGCAGGAAGTCTTCAAGCTTTCAGGCTTAACTGTAGTCTTTTCTCCATCTGGATCACTGTAAATACATAGATAGATCAATGCCTAGTTTTATTTATTTAATTAATGTCTCATTCTACCATTTCTTAGATTTTTTTTCTCCAAGCATATGTTCAGTGGTGAAGGACAAATTAGTCCTCCAGTATTTGTACAATATTTTGTATTCTGGTGTTTCAGGAAAAAAAAAAAAAACAACTGCTTGGCAGTGCCTGCACATGAGAGAGAAATCTGGTGCCAAACACCTACAGTTTAATTAAATACGTTTTTTATTTTTTACTGAAGTATTCAAGGACATAAGGAACATAAAAATGGAAGTAATACAGTCAGAATATAATACTGACAACCACTAAGTTTGCAATGCTGCTCTGAAACAAATGTTGTAACATATATGTGGTATATTTAAAGTAGTACTTCTGTAGACCAAGAATGTTTCTCATCATACAATTCTGGTTGAATCTTGAGTACATCCATTAAAACTACAGGAATAATTCATGGAGTTGTTATAGCTGTCTAACAGAGATGACTGTTCAATCAAAAAAGCTTAAATGGATTAGTTTTGGTTTTAGCTTTCCTGATTTCACTTTCAAATTGTTGTATTTTAGGCATGTAGGAGTATACATTAGAAAATTAATGCTATATGTACAATATTTTATTGATGTCTAGACTAGTTCCTACTTTTGGAAAGTTATTTAGGTCCGAGAAAAAATATACAATACTGAGGATGGGACTTTCTGATTAATTTTCAGCATCTTTGGAATAGTCAGAGCTTGAGAACTCCCTCATAAGAGAGGAAATCCCTGCTCAGTCAGAGGCTTCAGCTCATGTGCTTTCATTAAAGCAGCATGTTGGAATGTGGTCGACAGTATTCACAATTAAGAGACAATGCAGATGCTGTCCTGTGTTGGCCTAGGTCTGTGAAGTATGGTGTCAGCTCATGCAGATGATGAGCTGAGCTCAGAAAAGTTAAGATCAAGTGGGCTTTATGTACAGAAAAGGAAATTATATATTTCAAACATCACACTTAGGAGTGTTTAAAAATTAATTACTTCTCAAAGTTTACACAATATAATTTCAAATTTATTTTTTTCTTTTGATATCCTTTGCTTTTTAGCAGTAGCAGTGTATCTGAATTCCATAACAAATCTTCATTGTGGGACATGTCATTTCAGTTGAAAATATTGAAACAGCAAGTACTCACTACTTGAAAACGGTAGGAGTAAAAATAGTTTTGATTCCACTTTAACACAGGCTGCCACATCTCAATGAAATCAGCAGAAAGAGAACTTGCTCTTTTATTAACTTTTTGTCATATATACCTCAGTACCTCCTAATAAATGTAATAATATTTTAAAAAGAGAAACAAAAACTCAGTAGAACAAATGTGGTAGAAAAAAGGTGATACATAGTAAAAGAAAAAGATAATTGTAGTACAGACGTTAGTGGTATTTTTGCAAAGATATGACATAGTTGAGAATGGGCCATCTAATTGCTAGAATGGAACTGAATACTGTTCAGTAGTTGAGGTGAAAACCAGTTGCTTCTTCCAGTAGGGGAAAAATAAGAGGCTTGGGTTTGAACTTTTACTGCTAAAATATGAACAGTTAAGCTGCAATCAAGAAACGTGTTGACTTTTTGTATTGCTTATCAACACCTTTGTTAAAATCAGTGATGACTAAGAAATACATTCGGGTGACGTGCATACTCTTGTTGACGCGGAAGTCACGGACACTGC
>NW_009707223.1:0-7541 GCF_000703405.1 Apaloderma vittatum | reverse complement strand
CCTTCCAACCCCTGACATTCTGTGATTCTAGATTGTAACTCCTTGTCAGAACTTGGCGACAAAAGTTATCACGCCAGCAAATGGTTCCAGAGACCATGGGAGTAGCAGCAGCTGGCTGCGCTCGCATCTTTGCCAAGTAACCTGTTCCCAAACTCTAGCCCCATCCCACACCATTTGCCTCCCTCATGCAAGACATGGACCATGCCGTGGCGCATGTCAGGCCAAATACGTGCAGGCTGGCATGCCGCATGAACTTATTCATAATGAAAATTCATTAATGTTTAAAGTCAAGGGGAACTGGCACTGAACTGGATCTTTCTATTCTGTGGGTATTACCTTGAATGGATGTAATGTCTGTGAGACCTCTGGCTTCCATCAGTTTTCACTGAAATTGAAAAATGGGCTAAAAAACAACAAGACAAGCAAACAAAGGAGCAGGAAGCCTGCTGTCCATGTAAACGTTGTTTTCCTAGGAAGCCAACTAAAAACACTAAAAATCTGCAAAAGGCTTCTGAATGTGGCTGCAAATGTTTATAAAATATGGCCCAAAGGGTTAGGTGTATGGCAATAAATTATGGTAGGCTCAAGAAGCAGGTGGGAAAAGGCTGGAAATTTGTGAGGTACTGTAAATAAATGTTTTAGAAACATATATGATGAAATGCCTCTGTTGAAGTGAGAGGAGTTTAGTCACTGACTTCAGAAGGCCTAGGATTCTAGCCAGGACATTTGAAAATAAAATGTTGGTTTAAATAGACTCGGTGTTAAGAACCAATTTCAGGAAAACAGAGTGACAAACCTGGCCATACTCCAATGGGAATTTTAAAGCAGATAATTCCTGGCTGAGATTTTAACAGCGTTTTTACTATACCTCTTACTGGAAGTTGGATCCACAGTTGCTGATAGGAAAGGCAGCTAATTTTTTCAAGCTATTCTTATGGGGTAAGATATAATTATATTCAACTATTTAATCTGTTTTTCGGCACTCTTACGAAACATGAAAAGACAGTGTTCTTGCAAGAAATTTATTTGGCTGGAAAAGAAAAAACAATGTTTCACTCCATGCTGAAATAATGTAACATCTTGGTCTAGGAAGTCTCCCCTGAGAGTAAAGTTTTATAATTTGTTGGGTCAAAATGAGCAAGGGCGGCTGGAAGTCTACTTGCTTTCAAAAGTTCCAGCTGGTAGAGGTATTGAATGTGCGAAACTCAGGTTTGCTGCCAGTTCTTTGGTTTTACAGTCATATGGACCTATGCACTTTGTTGCATCAAATCAATATTCAAAACGAACAGTCAAAACAGGGAACATTAAAAACTCAGCTGGACAGGATCCTGAGCAAGTCCTGATCAAGTAGTCCTCCAGCTGGACGTGCTTCACACAGAGGTTTACTTGAGACCTCTGAAGGCTTCTTCTACTCTATGTGATTCTGAGTTCAAAGCCTCACTGCAAGAAGACAGGCAAGAGAGTGCCTGATTGGAAATAATCAATAATGAAGCTAACTTGACAAGGTGCTGTCAAGTGCACAGTTAAATAACTTTTTTCCTAATACATTTTCTATTCCTGAAAAAGAAATATAAAAAGTTGTGACTTCTCATACATTTATTAATTTATTTTTGTTTTGTACTTGCATCTCTGATCCATTTTTCCAATGTGATTTATAGCTTTTTTCACTGAGCTGATGATACTACACAATTTAATGTATTTTATCAGTTGTCTTAACTATCCGTCTAGTTAAGACATGCTTTGAGTCACATTGCTAGCCATATTTTGTTTCAGAATATTCCTCTTAGACTGGATGTTATATGGGCTTTTTTATGTGAGAAATTATTAGGTTATTTTCATTGGGATTAAGCTGCTTACATCCTATGGCAAAATCTTAGGCACCAGTGACTGACACATAAGCAGCACTTAGCTGCTTATGAACGTTAGGAATCTTACTGCCTTACAACAGTCTTGAAAAGCTAAGTTTCCCCTACTTTCCCCTACTTTCCATTTCCCAAAATTTTACTCTTTCACAAAGACCAAACAAGCCTTCATGTTATATAACTAGGGTTTGTTTTACAGACTTTTCTTATCACCCAACCCTTCAGCTGGAATTTATTTAGGCTCTGCTTTTCAAAATACTTCTGTGGTTATCAGATGAAATTGATTATATAGAGGATGAAAAGGATGTAAAGCTAGGAATTATGGAATACTTTGTACATAAGGTTAGTTAAGCACTAAATTGCATGAGAAAGATGAAGAATCTCTTTCATTAGATGTTTTAAAGCACACAGAGACAAATATGTCACAAAAAATGGGTAGTAGATGTGTAGAAAGTGAGTAAACCTGATCCAACATTGAGGGCTACAGGCTTTCAAGATCGTACCAGGACCTGTTGTCTCTGAGTGTTTTACTTTTTCTTTTTTCTTGGCTTCTTTTGAAGCAGTTTGTTCCATAAACTCTTACTTGCAATGCCATTCTTTCTAGACTCAAGCCTTTCCTTTTTCTGACATCTTCATCTCTGTTATTTTTCCTGACTTCTGAATGTACTCACAAAAGAAGATATTGAGCTTCTTCGACATCTGATTTGTACAGTATCCATGACACTATTTGTTAACTAAATAGTTGTCTTACAACTCAGTGAAAATAACCTAATGATTTTTCACATAAATTTTCATTTGCAGCTTGTGAGTGGCATAACCAGTTGAGGTTAGCAAACTATAGATTTGTGTGGCAGGGATTGAATTATGCCTTTTACCTAGTATTAAATAGCCCAACTTTTGAAATCTTGTAGATTTTTTTTGTAGTAGTATTTTTTTTTTGTAAAGTGTGTTCTATGTGTTTCAGTTAAATTACATCTGTCAGAACTAAATATTCCTCTGTTGCTGTCCATGCCTGTTATTATTATGGAACAATCTCCCATTCTTTCTGTGTCATTATTGGTATTCCAGTGAATAGATAATCTCATTAAAATCACCAGGGCTATGTGGATCCTGCTCAGGAGGACTAAGGAAGGGGGACTATGAATAAGGGCAGGACATTCTTAGTTTATTGTTTCTGTGTGCTAGTTAGCTGTTTGTTGGTTTTGTGCTTATATGTAAACATTCACTGTGACATCTCATCGTGTGAAGGGAGTCAGATTATTTGGGTGACACAGTGCTTCACAATGAAAGTCAGGGCTACGTAACCTACTTTAATCAAAGGCATCTGTGAGCACACAGGAGGTTCAGCTGTGGACAACAGCCCTTAATTTATTCCATTACAACACCAACAGATTTGATTCTGTGAGAGACCAGCATTCATACATTTGCACCTGAGTGGAGGTAGAAGCAGGTGCCAGGCCAATAGAGAAAAGATGAGTTGCCCTCTGCAAGTGTTAGGACAGGAAATCTTTCTATGGTTTGTGCCAAGATTACGAATTAGCGTTAATGAAATGCAAGTGTCATGTCCTAACTAATGTTCAAAGTTGCAGTTAGCTCTGACTTGACATAGCTTTTCCAAATATAATGGGATGAAACAAAATAGTCCATTGAAACCTGTGTAATTTGTTTCAAAATGTTTTAAGCTCTTGAGCGATATGCCAAAGGACAGGCTACAAACATTACCTAAGAACCTTAGTAGACTTGCAGCAACTGTAATGCTTTTAGTGCAAATATTTGTGTAAGGCATATTTAAATATTCATCCAGAAAGTATCAGTCTACATTTCTTCAGTCAAGCTCTTCTGATTTTCCCACTGAAGTGAGTCAGATCTGTATTCCACTCTGGTGTGGATGTAGACAGAGAAAATTCAGTTGTGCTCTTATAGGGGCTGTTAAAAGAATCACAAAAATTGTCTGAAAGAGAGTTCAAAGTGTATTTTTTTTAAAAAAAAAAAAAAGCCTTTCTTCATTTGTACGAATCTCTGAGGCTGGCAAATATTAACTGTAGAATTCTTTCAGAGTTCGACAAATGCTGGCACTAAGTTTGATAACAGTATGTACTTATTTTCCTCGAAGTGATGTGGTGGGATTGAATTGCACTTTGCCATATAGAGAAGTTAATTTTAAGACGGAGGAACAGTTTAGTGGTCTCAGGTTGTGACTGAAATACCCAGACTTTATGAAACCCAGATAGGACTTCTCCCAGATGGGACTTCTCCCAGGGCTGACTTTGCTTCACAATTTTTAAAGCACTCTAAGTAAACTGAATACTGTGCTCTTTACTAGTTACTTGACATTAAGTCTCCATGTGAACAAGAATCCTTTAACACTTTTCATAAAAAATCTGGGAGTTTACTCGGGGGGAAAAAAATCTTTTTTTTCCCCATTGTTTTACAAGGCTACAATCTGTTGTATTCCTGGTCTGTCTGGCTGACAGAGGTGCTATGTTATATATGTAGCTGTAGATTAGTAATCATGGAGCCTTTACAGAGAAGAATTTGTATAAATAATTCTAAATTTCCAACTTTGCACGAAGAGTTTGCAAAATGCTGAGCAGGAGAGAAGTTGGCGTAATTTCACGCATTTATTAGCGTGGAAATAGGTACTGACATGGGAGTGGTTGCCTTGCTACAGTTGAATTGCTGGTTAGGCTTGTGGCCCAATGCAAGTACAGTCTGCCTTCTTATTCTAAACTCCCATCTCTTAATTCATGTGTTAAAACCTCAGGTGTTCCTTGTCTTTAGCACACCTTCACATCTTAGAAGTCGTAATAATAATGATGGCCTTAGCTTTCATTGTGACCTCTTCTAATAGCGTGGTTTTTTCTAAGACCTGTGACAACTGAAATTAAGTATAGACAAATTTTTAAATAACGAGCGTCCTCAGTGGCTAACTTTCTGGCTTAAAATCTACAAAGTGCAGACGAGGCAAACGACAAGATGTTGTGCATAGCTCACTTTGTTTTCTGATTTTTTAAGTTTGTAAACGGCAGGAGATGCACACTGGAGTCTTCAAAATTGAGAAGATCCCAATAAGACAATGCCCAGGCACACAGGAGGTTAGTGGAGAAAGAACTATCCTGACCTGCACAGAAACATAGAGAAGCATATTATTAATTTCCACGAGATTGACTTCTTTGTAGTGATATCATCTCTAAGAAAGCAGAAGGTGAAGATTTTCTTCCAGATAGATATGGATTTTAAGCAAGGGAAAAACAATGGAAGGGAAATACAGTGGCAGGCACAATCAGTTCAAATTAAACAATCAGTTTTTGGACAGAAGACTGAAAGATAGGCTATAGTTTAATATATACCTGTTCTTTCAGCTGTTCTTAAGCCACAGTAGGATCACGCATAGTTGTAAGCAAATCATCCACATTGTTGTAATCAAACTTAAGTTTTAAGGAGCTAATTGTTTAATGAATAGCTAATCACTATGTTAATTAAATTAGTTTATTAACTTATATTAGGATAAGGAATATAGAACTCTACTTATGCTAAGAAGTCATGTGTAGGCCTTGGCTAGAGCTAGAGCTGATGCAAGTTGCAAAGCTGGCAGGGAATGTTTCGTACTTGTAAAAGGTCTCACCGCACCTGTGCTTTAATAACAATACCAGCATATTTCATTTAGACAGATCAATATGTGTATTTCACGCAAGCATGCCTCCCTACCTCCCTACTCCCCCATTTTTGTCTTGTGATTAAATGTGATCTCACCCCAATTACCAGCAATTGTATGGAAATAAGATATATGAATATTAATAAGGGTTGAACCAATCATTATAAAGGTCAAAATTAATAGCGGACATTGTATGCGTGTTTATGTTAAACAATTATAACTTTGTAAAAGAGTGTATAAATAGATTGAGTTTTTGTGAGGTATTCGAAGCATTGGGTGATTGCCAAGCTTCCCAGCGCTGCAATAAAGAAGTGCCTGCTTATCTACCTGTAGATAAGTTCTGTCGTTTTTGCAACCTTCCCTTTGAAAAATCGCAACAACATGGACAAGGAGAAGATGGGCAAAGTAAATTCACAATATCACAAATGATTTAACCTGCATAGTTGAGGGTGAAGAGGAGCAAGAAAGAAGGACCAACAGGCCTTCATTGATCTGCTTCCACTTATTTTAAACAATAGCTCTCTAAAGCAAACGTACTCCATAGGGAAAGCATATTCTGTTAAGACATATAAGGTAAAAAGATGATCTCATGTCATCTGGAGAGTGGCCAGTTCGTAAGAGACTAAGAAATGTTCTCTGCCTTTTCGGGTAAAGGATTTTATTTAAAGCCACAATGTCATGCTGTGTGGCATTGTGTGATTGCCTAACAAAAACTGTCAGATATGGGCACTCTGGTTTTATTTTTATGTATATGTATCTTCCACAAAGTGTCACAGTCAGTATAAACATAACACTGGTCTTACGATATCTCTTTCTCTCTCTTTATTTTTTTTTTCTGATTTACAGCTGCCCTAATAGGGATTATACTTGTGCACTGTCAGCTGCTTATTTGGTTTTGAGGGAAAAATTAGCAGGAACATTACAACAATAAAGAGTCATTCTCAAACCACAACCAAATTTGCTTATTTTGTTATCTTTATCTTGGGTCTTATTTATGTTTTTTAAGGTTGCAGTGTGTTTGTGATGGAGTTCTCTTATACTTTATATTTACCTATGGTTGAGACAGAGTCATAGTCCATGTTAAAAAAACACAGAGTAACACCAATGAATTCAGTAATGCAATTCTAGAAATTTACACCAATCTGGATTTAATCACAACACTCAAAAAAAATTAAAATGTACCCTTACCAAAGGAATCAACTTCAGAAACTGTTTGTGTTTTTACCTTTAAGTGGAAAGAGAGTGAAGCTAATTCAAACCCATCTGTTTCAGATCTTGAGACTCTTTCAAAGGAAGGCTTCCATCTTCCTGTCTGTGTAAATCAACTCTATCCTCTTGAAGAAGTGCTTATTCAATCAAGTCCACAATGCATCTGTGGCACACCTGGAACAAAAAAACAAAAACAATCCCTAACTACATTGGCAGGTTTTCTTCCTACCTTGAGGAATATAGCTCAGAGATGATGTGGACTATTTCGACTCTTGGCACAAGTCAAAGGATACTTTGGGACCTGTGAGGTATATAGAATCATAGAGTCATAGAATAGTTTCAGCTGGAAGAGACCTTGAAGAGGTCCAGCCTTTGTCCCAGCCCTATCAACCTACTAAACTATGTCCCCCAATGCAATATCCACGTCCCTCAGCACAACACCCACCCGTCTCTTACACCCCTCCAGGGACAGTGACTCAACCACCTCCCTGGGCAGCCTGTTCCAATGGCTGACAACCCTCTCAGTAAAGAAATTCTTCCTCATATCTAACCTGAACCTCCCCTGGTGCAACTTAAATCCACTTCACCTCATTCTATCACTCTCCACTAGGGAGAACAGACCAGCTCCGTCCTCTCTGTCACCTCTTTTCGGGTAGTTGTAGAGAGCGATGAGGTCCCCCCTCAATCTCCTCTTCACTAGGCTAAACAGCCCCAGAGCCCTCAGCTGTTCCTCATAAGACTTATGTTCTAAGCCCTCTCCCAGCTTGGCAGCTGCCTCTGTAGTCTCTCCAGCACCTCGATGTCCCTCTTGTAGT
>NW_009707222.1:845-3543 GCF_000703405.1 Apaloderma vittatum | reverse complement strand
CTGGGGGACTCCACTCGTGACCGGCCACCAACTGCATTTAACTCCATAGATTAGGATACATCAATCCTGAAACATCTCAGGTTACAGATTTTAAAACATAAATAAAATAAAAATCCATGCAAGTCAAATACAAAGACACAAAGCCTGATTCTGCAAAGATTATTCTAAGTTACATGTTATTTATATCTCTACATTAGCAGCTTCACCTCTCACTCCCTATCGCTGAGAAATCCCAAAGCAAGACGCGATTTTTACCTGAAAGCTGTTCTTTTCTCCACTGCTGTGGCTCTCTACTTCCGAAGCTCTGTGACTGTCCTGAGGTGTCTGGGAACGGGGAGGGCTTGATAAAGAGAGAAGCATAAGCAAGAAAGAACCCATTCATTTTTCTGGTGACGTTGTTCATGGCATGCACTAAAAGCTGGTCAGGGAAGCTCACACACACGGTTCTCCCCTTTTGGCTCCAGTGCCCTGACCATAACTGAAGGGATTAATCTGGCAGCAGGTGACATAATCCAGCCATTGTACCCAATCAGGCTTTGATTTTTCTAACAATCTGCCAAGAAGCCTTCTCGACAGGGCTGCTCTGGAGCGGTGCAAACACATGCCTGTGAGGCCGTGCGATCTGGCCCCCGGTACTAAATAATAACGGGCGGCAAATGGGGGGTTGAATTCAAACTACCCAGGTAAGACTCAGAAGTTCTGCGCCCCACTGGCTATTTCAAGTCCTGTAGCTCCATTTTATTTATTTATTTTAAAATAAACCTTAGGCTGCAGACTTTGCTGTCCATCAAAACCAAAAAATTAGTAACACTGAACGAGAATTTGCACTAGACCTAAGCTGGTACGTGTTATACTCCTAGAAATCTGTTATGTTTTGTAAACTACATTTAGGGCAATTGCCTAAGAACCATTGGCTGACGTGCCTCCCAACAAAGCACAAGTTGCTTTGGCATTTAAATACCAGTCTTTGAAATGTGAGAAGCTCCTATCTCTGCCTCTCTGCCACACACCTACGTAAGCATTTTTCTATTTGTCTTTGCCTCCTGTGCAGAAAAACAGCTCCGGGTAACAGCGACCTCTGCTTTCCTCACAACGCAGCCTTGGGTTTACCTGTCACAATGTGAACTTTCTCTTGAGCTGCTCCTTCCAGATTCGTGTTGAGCATCAAGGAGTATCTTCTCCATGTCACCGTTGTGGATGGAAACGGAGGCAGGGACCTGTTCCTGGCCCGTGGGAGTGACCGTGCTGCCGCTGCCATTCCCGTTGCTGCTGAAGTGGAGCTCCACCCAGGAACCTGCTCGGCGGAATTGAAAACAGAACCAGAATAAACCGAGAGCTTTTGCGTAAAAGGCATGTAAAATACGAGCCGGCTGCTCCCCCCCGTGTGACATTACAGCGTGACACGCAGCAGCGCTGGCACTGCCAGCTCGGCTCACAAACACGACGGAACGCCAGGGCGGAGGCGCTTCTGTTCGGAGCCGGGAAGTCTCGCAGAACCGAGCAGGAGCTGGTGGGTACATCGCATCTCCTTCTGCGCCTGAAGATCTGTTATTTTGGGATTTGTTTGGCTGCTACTGTTTCACATAGGTGGCACCTAAATAAAACGATCTCGAGGGCTTTCTCTGCCTAAGTTTGTTTATTGAAAATATTTCAGGCCCAAGAGCCCAACAACTGTGTTTTGTTCAGCCTTTCCTCAGCAAGCATTTTCAGGTGTTCCTGTTAAGCAATGGAGGATATGTGGCAACGACTAGATCACGTGTTTGCTGCTTGCAGTATATTTAACACAGACAGTCACATGTTGCTTTGTTTTTTTTAAGAGTGTGCTGAATAACAATTCTCTTCTGGGTTAGCAGTAACCAGCACACAAGAGGATGTGTAGAAGGAAGAGAGGAGCAATTTTAGCAGAAAGGGAGAAGCTAGCGTGAAATAGAAACATCAAATGAAGAAAGATACTCCGGTTGCAAAGAGATTGAAGGTTCATAAATTAAATTAAACCAGCAAAAAGCCAAACTGCTTAATCTGCATTAATAACATTCATCTCCCTCTTCTAAAAAAAAATCTATTGAATGGAAACTGGGCTACCGAGTCTCGGAGAACATGTTTCTGGACAGCCTCTTCTACCTCACAACTGTTCTGTTGGTTTGGTTTGTGATTTTTTTTTTCTCCTCCCTGTGACCACACGTGGTACGTGTCTGGGTACATGTTTATGCCCAGACAGACTTTTCCCTACTCTTTCTCCCCAAAATTTACGCAAGCGCAAGCTGTTACCAAAGAATGATGACAACCCCTGAAGTTTAAATTCAGAGAGCATCCAGCCAGAGCGATGGCTCCAGCTACCTCGAGAGCACCAGCGGGCTCCCAGCCTGCCTGTCCTCGCTCCCGGCACATCCCACCTCAGCTCCTGCTCCTCCACTCGCAAAAACAGAACAACTCCGCCGCGTGGGCGACACAACAGCAGCTGTACACGTGGTGACAAGCCCTTTTCTGCCGCACAGATGTGTACAGCTGCTGGGGATGCTCCCCTTTCAGCCATCGCCACCTCCTGAAATCCTCCTGGGTACGGCACAGCGAATGCGTGAGAAAACATGGGGATTGAGATTATAACAGAATCACAGAATGTCAGGGGTTGGAAGGGACCTCTGAAGATCATCCAGTCCAACCTTCATCCCAGCACACCCAACCACTACACCACAGCCTC
>NW_009707222.1:0-736 GCF_000703405.1 Apaloderma vittatum | reverse complement strand
CTAAACTTACCCTGACGCAACTTGAGGCCATTTCCCCTTGTCCTGTCATTAGTAATTAGAGAGAAGAGACCAGCCCCAGCCTCACTACAGCCTCCTTTTAGGTAGTTGTAGAGGGCAATAAGGTCTCCTCTCAGCCTCCTCTTCTCCAGACTAAACAAACCCAGTTCCCTCAGCTGCTCTTCACAGGGCATGTTTTCCAGACCTCTCACAAGCCTTGTTGCCCTTCTCTGCACCCGCTCCAGCACCTCCATGTCCTTCTTGTACTGTGGTGACCAAAACTGGACACAGTACTCGAGGTGAGGTCTCACGAGCGCCGAGTACAGGGGCACGATCACCTCCCTCCTCCTGAAGAGGAAGGATGAAGAAGGATGACCGCACACACGTTCTACACGTTCCCGTTTCGGTTTTGGGGTGGTTTTTCATGCACTGCTGAGTGACGTTGTGCTAGTGCACTAGGAACGTGCTACAAGAGAAAAGAGCCTGTGCTTGTATGAAGCTGGAAATACAGACACCTGAGAGCAGGTGTACGTGGCAGCGCCGACTGAGCAGTCTCGGGGAAGGTTGGAAGAGAACGATCGCAGGTGACCCTGGCAACGGGAGCACGCACCAGCGCTGAAAAACCCCTCAGTCCGAAACCTCAGCTTCTTCATACACAGCTTTCAACGAGCCAACCCAGAAAACCAAAACCCCACAGGGACATGAAACTGCTGCCCTAAACCACCCCGAAGAGCCGCCG
>NW_009707221.1:0-3174 GCF_000703405.1 Apaloderma vittatum | reverse complement strand
GTTCAAGTTGTGCCAGGGGAAGCTTAGATTGCGTATCAGGAAAAACTTCTTCACTGAAAGGGTGGAGAAGCATTGGAATGGGTTGCCGAGGGAGGTGGTGGAGTCACCATCCCTGGACGTGTTTAAAACGGCTGGATGTGGCACTTCAGGAGATGGTTTAGTGTTAGGGTGATGTAGGGCTGTAGGTTGGACTTGATGATCTTAAGGTCCTTTCCAACATTTACGACTCTGTGATTCTATATTAAGTCAAAAGTTTAAGCTTCTGCTGTAGATATTCTATTAGTATTTGGCACAGGTTATTGTAAGGATTGCTATATCTCAGTTTCTCTAATACTGCCTGGGTTACTCTTCCCTTCCGATTTTTATTTCTACAATTTCTGGCATATTTACACCACAGAAAAGTAGTGATTCAGAGAAGAGAATGAAAACTAGCATTGTGGTTTCTATCTGTACACTGACAAATTGATTGTTAGGTCTGTATAATATTTGGAGATTTTTTTTTTATTTCTTAGATGAGCTTTGTTAGTAGGGGATTGGAAATGTGCTGTGATCATTCTCTAGTTGATTTTATTTCTCAGTAGCTTTTTCTTCACTTTCCCCCTCTCTTGGATATTTACTTCTAAAATCAAAAGAATAACCTATGAGAATGAAACTATTTTTGATCATACAAGGCATTTTTTTTTCACTGAGATGATGGCAGATACTGTAAGATTGGAAGCTGTGTTACAGAAATGGTGGCAGTGGGTTGTGATCTAGCAAGAGAGGAGCATCCACTTCAGCCATGTGGGAAAAATCTCTTTGCACATCCAGTTTCCTCACGTATTTTGATTTTATGAGAAGAAGGAAAAATAATCCCTCTGTGAGATTTCAAATGAAGCCACAAATGTACAGTTTTCTCACCCCAGTTATTCCAATGAGAGAAATTTCCAATTACCTGACAAATCAAAAAAGGATCTCCAGAAGTGGTCTGAAACTAAGTGCAGCTTTTCCTTCCCTTAGAGCTTGCAGATACTCCCCTCATAGAGGTGAAGGCTGCGGTCCAAGAAGCCACAGGGAACTGCTCACCACACTGTTTTTTCTCTCGAAAACAGTACCATCGCTGTGATAAGAACAGGAGTAGCCAAACAAAGCACAGCACACCAGGAATCTCTCTTCCTGCATGAGAATACAGGAGGAGACAATGCACTAAGCTTTAGGACTGTGGAGTCTTTTACTCTGCCTCATATGTAATTTCTTTTGGACAACATGAAGCTCATAAACACTCAGTCCAGATGGTGCAACATGCAGCAGCAGGAGATGAAGCTCATTAACTATCGCTTCCTTCCGTAGTATACAGCCCAGAAATCTGAAGGAACTTTAAATCACCCTCTACTGAAAGCTGAGTCTCTTCTATGACAGAGCACAAGGGATATATATTGCATGCCCTCACACAAACATCACTTCTTTACACTTCAAGTCTCTACTCTAAAGTGTGCAGGTACAAAATATCCTCAAATTAAGTTCTCAGAAGGTTTTCTAAAACTAGCAAAATAATGGTTTACAAAATGTTAAAAAGTCTAAACTTTAAATGCCTGGTATTTGCAAACAAGTGAAAAAAAGATTCTAATAATCCAAAATACCTAAACAGTTTTGGTATAAGCTCTATCTAGAAAGAGTATGTTACCAGAAGTCTTCTCTGTTTTTTGTGGTTTTTTTTTTTTTCTTAAATTACAGAATTTAAAGAAAAATGCTTGAAAAAATATTTGGTTTCCTTTGCAATCAGCCTGTTCCTACCTTCCTCTTCCAGAACTCGGGAACATGCGAAAAACATCTTCCCCAACAATTCAATATCCATCTCTAAACAAATTATGCAGCTTATAGGTTAAAAAAACCTCAACCATTCCTCATTAACCCACAAATCTCCTCATAAAGAAAACGCCAGGAACAAGAGAAGTTAATAACTACCCAGCTGAAGAATTCAAAAGTACCACATTTCTAGAAGCCTGCAGAGCAGTAGTTCTTCTAGGAGAGATGTTTTCTTTTCATGAAACAGTTTTTCTTCTCTTATTCAAAACTAATGATCTCCCCTCCAGCTGCAAACATAAAAAATTCATTTTACCATGTCCAGTTAATATGTCAATAAATACTCATTGTAATATTCTTTATTTTGATAGTCTTTATGACATGAATGGTACTGGTAAAGGCTCAAAAATTCACAAGTAGCAGGTAGAGCTGTATTGAACCGTTCTACCCTATCCCGTCAACCACCAGGGTAGCACTCAGAGTAGTTGAGCTCTACCTTCTCAATATCAAAAAGTGTTTGGAGATGCCGCTGGTAATTATTTTCCCTTCATTATCTCCTCTTTGTGCAAGTTTAAAAGCACAGAGTCCTAAATTCACTCAGATAATTGCTCCAAATCTCTATTAAAACGATGAAAGATCACAGCCACTCTGTTGGCATAAAGTTCCACTGGGAGGGCTCACAAGATCACAAACTTACGGTATGTCAAAATGTTATTCTAGTGTTATACAAAACAGATTATGGGGAGAAGCTAATAAAGACTGGGTTTTTTAAATTTACACATAATTTAAAAATAAAGTACTTGAAACCAAAAGCACATGGTATATACGCCCAAATTCCTCTCTCCATAGCCTGGTACAGACACAAACCAGAACTGCTGCCCTGAATGGATTTACATAATTCTGAAATCAGAGGAGAATATGGCTATCATGTAAAAAGCTCTTGCTACTTCACAGATGACAAAAAACCACCGTGACATTTTCCTGACAGGACGATTTCCTAACAGCGCTTGTCAGCATGCCTTACGTGTCTATGATGACAGTAAAACTGTTTTTGACTGGTCATATGATTTTTATCTGTGTTTAAATTTTCCTTCTTTAAACTTGCTGAACTTTAAAGCATAGCAAAACAGACTGCTGATTTCTGGACCCCCACATGTACTTTTTCCATATAGGGGAAAAAAAGCGTTTTGCAGCACTGGAACAATTCTATTGCCTACATGTCCTCACCATTGCTAAAAACATAACAGAAGGAAGAGAATTGGATGGCAACAGCAGTAAGCTAAAATAAAAAGAATGAGACAGAAGTGGCCTTAGGCTGAAGAGCACAGCTCTCTCAATTTGTGACCCAGGCCTCTTCATGAAGCTGTCGTGGTTTAGAAGACAGGGGAAAAG
>NW_009707220.1:0-2978 GCF_000703405.1 Apaloderma vittatum | reverse complement strand
ATTTTAAAGTATTTCTTTTTATATATATATAGTAAAAGCGTATATACATAATGTATCATATATCTAGCATCTTTATATAAAGTATCTTTTATTTATACATAAATAAAAGTTTAAACATTTTAAATACTGAAAGATGTTATTAACTTCTATAAATATAAAATAATCTAAAATGCAGTGAATATATATGTATCTAAAACCTAGACTACAACTGAGAGCAGCCCTACTTTTAGCATTCTTATTTCTGTTTTCAATCCAGCGTAACCCAACACGTACCATACAGAAGAAGATCTCCATCAAGTTTACTTCTCTTGGCAAAATAAAGCAAACCCTTTTCACACTGCAGCTCAAGAAAAATCATGTCTTGCTCTTTAGGTTTCTCTAATTTTATTTTTTTTTTAATTAGGGATATTTTTAAAATTAGAGATACTAGAACCAGAGAGTCATAGGAGTAAGTGTTTTCTGTTTCTCATATGTAGGAATAGGTGCTGGTGGTTTTTCCTGGCAAAGCAACTAGTTTACACGAGGATTTCCTCTCCCCTTATTAAGCATCTTACTGACAGGCAATTAATAGTAAGGAAAGAAAAGATGGGCTGCCCATGGGGAGACAAAAGGGCTTGTACATTTATTCTGAGCCTTAACATCATCAGAATTTAGTTTTAAAAACAAGCGGGTGGGGATGGGTAACTAACTAAACAAACATGGAAATACATGGAAATGAGAACTGAATAGATGCTCAAGAGAGAAAACTTATTTAAGCATAATTCCTTTTCAAATGAGAAAATACTGCAGATCCCACAAAATCAGCCCCAGCAAAGCTGCTCAGGCAGGCATCTTCATCGCTACTCCCCCCAGCAACCACTGTCTGGGAGAAAATCCACCCAAGTTTTGACATTTACTAAAATACCAGAGATTATTCTTTTTACTATTACAGAGATTCCCAGCCCAAGAACTCTCCGACAGCCTCCTCCTCCGGACTGTTCAGATGTCCATCATGCTTTTATCTCTCCCAGCTGAAAACTACAGCAGAAGCAGAAATTAAAAGGCACCTTTGTAGTCAGGAATCTGAAAATTTCACTGGTCTGGGGACATTAAATGGGGCTTCGCTACATTCCCCACTACTTATTAAACTCATCATTTTTATCCAATCCTTGTATAAAAGCCAGCATTGAGGTGGCTGGATTTTATTTTCCAACCTATAACTTTACAACCAATTCTAATTTATTTACTTTTTATCTTTTTTTTTTTTCCCATTAACGGGATTTTCAAAGATTTCCGACATGTACAAGCTATCTTTAAGGGGAAAGATGCTGATGTTTTGCCACACTCCGGATACAAAATACTCTTGAAGCAGGATTGCATCGCCTTGTTTTAAGCAAATAAAAGTATTCTCTTGAATTTTAAAATCAGTTTAAAAATTAATTTAAAATTTTTAAATGTTGCTACAAAAAGGAGGGTGATTTTTTTCTTTAATTCTCCAAGACACAATACAGCTTATACAAGCGGGAAAAAAAAAAAAGAAAAACAATCGAGACACTGTTGGATCCTTCCTATAGAAGCCCAAACCATTTGCACAGCAAGCAGAATGGCTCATTTTTAACTTGCAAGAGGCAGATCGGCAGAGCGGGTAGGATTCACGCTCCTTCCCACCGCCGTCACGTTTAATTCGTGCCTTCGGAGAAACAGAAACAAACCCCTGCCAGCAACTCCCAGCGGCACCTCGAGGAAATCCCTTCCCCTACCCACCACGGCGAGATGTCGGGCGTGTTTTCCCACCTGGTTTTTATCGAACCATATTTATACGCGTATAAAGACATTGGTAAAGTATATCTGTATTAGATTTGGTTATAAAAATAAAGCACTCCAGGTGACCGCGGGCGCAGAGGGGAAGTGCACAACATCGGTACCTCCTGGTTGCCATCCCCATGACGCTGAAACACCGGGGTACGAGAGCCAAGAGGGGCTCCGGTTCCCTTAACCCAATTCAAACACAAACTCACTTAAAGAACTGGTATGTTTTACCACTTGAGTCCCCCCAAAATCTCAGCACCTCTCTGAGACTCAACTGCAACTACTAAAAATGCATTTTCTACAAATTTAAAGCAGAGGGAACTAAAACATGACCATGTGAGCTTACTCCATTACCCACCAAAAATCACGTTATAAAATAAAATCTACAATCTACCGAGGCAAAGGCATGGCCCCCCTTAACTGGACATTTTAATATAAAGCAGAATATATTTTTTAGCTGTGAAAAAAAGATGCCAGCTTGAATTAGAACTCAATAACCTGAGGAAACTTGGAGCAAGCTGAAAACAGTCCGATGCAAAATAAATCAGCGTTTATTTTGGAGCTGTTTAAATATCTTTTTTCTTCTAGAACTCAAAGCAAAAGTAGCAGCAGAATTTAGGTAAAGATGAATTCCTTGTTTACATCCCCTTTGTACACAGTAAAGGTCAAGTCCGGGGTCCATACGATCTTTCCAAACTCCCAGTTTAGGCTCCATCACTCTTAAGAAGCCATCGGCAAACCAGCCTTAGGCAACCGTAGTGATTTAACTTACAATTATTACAGGTGGGGTATTGTATTTTTGCCTGGTTTTGAAGATTTTTTTAAGGTAAGAGAGCGTGTGATCCCTGACGAAGAAGAAATCCCGCTCCGGTACACGTGATGCTGGGCACGAGCCGTTCCCCCACCGAGCCCCAATTACACAACAGCTTTCTGCCCCCCCGCCTCGCCATTTGAAAATTAATACTCCAGCACCGATCACGGGTCAAACCTCCACACCGAGATACAGCAAATTGTCCGGCTGGACAACCTGATGGGGTTTTCTTCCGACGCGTGGACCATTTATCGCAACGCACGTTGTGGGGAAAACAAGCCTGCGCGGAGGCAGCTGCGCACGGCAGCCCTGGCTTTCGTTTGCCCGAGAGAGCAGCGTGTCCCCGGCCGGTGGCCCCGGCGCTCCCCTGCACCTGACC
>NW_009707219.1:0-2746 GCF_000703405.1 Apaloderma vittatum | reverse complement strand
AGCTCCGGCCTTGTACCGGGTTTGGGTGTCCGCCCCCCCTCCACCACCAAGCAGCGCCATGGGTTTTCATTCAAACGGCCACAAAGAGGATGTGCTCAAATCGTGGCCTCGGAGAAGTGTTAAATTACAGGCCTCCTGGAAAAAAAAATAAAAATCAAACAAAGAAAACGTCAGGGGAAGGCCGGTATCAGCCACTGTCTCCTGAGGCAGTTCCTCACCACGTGCAGCCCATAATGAAGGTGGTTCACAGTCAGTGCAGGAACTAATTAGAAAAAACTTAATTGCGGATCTGATGCCAACAACTAGAAAAGCCAGAAGAATGCGCTAGTCCAGAGAACAAAGGAACAGGATGGGCAAAAAACCACACGAAACATCAGGACGGCCACGGGATGAAGCAGAGCCAAAAGCCAGGAGAAAGCGGGGAACCGCCGCCTCCGGAGCAGCCGGCCAAATCCTGAGTTACAGCAAAGCAGGGAAGGGAAAAACTGAGGGCCCAGACTCGTGACCAAGAAATCTATTCTAAACCATCGCGCTAGCCTTCAGGGTGAATCCCAGTTACAACCAAAAACACGGTGAGCAGCTAAAATCAGGTGTGTGGGGCAGCAGGCAGCACGACTGAGAAGCCAGTTTTAGGAGACTGAGAAGGGCCGGGTGGCTGACTGTAGATATCCTGGTTGACTGTAGATATCCACAGCCTTGAACTTTATCCAGCATTTTGTACAAACATTGAGAGCACGTGCAGGACATTTGTGGCCACAAGGCAAATGAGAAGCAGGGCTTCTAACAGAAAATTCACTTTTTTGATTGCATACTTATAACCTGGTTGGGTTCCCTGATATAATTTATCCCAGGGCCACTTATATTTCTCCAAAGCTGTTGAAGACAGGGAAAGGTGGGCTGCAAACTGCAGTGCCTGTTTATTGTGGCTTAAATTGCTCTTCAAATCTAAATGTCAGTTAGAGAGAGAAAAATGTACCACATACAGAGAAAGGCTCTTAAATTTAATAATTTCAAAAATAGTAGTTCTTCAAATGACTCGTATGGACCTCTGAGGATGACAGGTATTCAGGAATCAAGGGTTTAGAAGTTATAAAGATACATATCGGAGTGTGTTCTGGCAAATTGTAAGCATTTTGGTACGCTGGCTCATTTTGCTAATGGGTCTTCATGCTGCAGAGCTCTGTTCAACTGTCTCCATCTCAGAGAGTTACCACTTAGAAATCATAGAATGGCCAGGGCTGGAAGGGACCTTAGAGATCATCTAGTCCAACCTCCCTGTCATGGGCAGGGACGCCTCTCAACTAGATCAGGCTACTCAAGGCTCCGTCCAACTTGGCCTTGAACACCTCCAGGGAGGGGGCAGACAGAACATCTACTTTTGTTCCAAAGTCTTGCCACTCTCGTACTGAAGAATTTCTTCCTAAGATCTAATCTAAATCTATTCTCCTTCAACTTAAACCCATTTCCCCTTGTCCTATCAGTAAAAAGTCCCTCCCCAGCCTCCCTGTAGGTTCCCTTCAGCTACTGGAAGGCAGCTATTAGGTCCCCCCGAAGTCTTCTCTTTTCCAGACTGAACAATCCCAGCTCCCGCAGCCTGTCCTCATTGAAATTCAGAGGGCTTTTGTCACTCCAGCCAGGATTCCAGACTTGGAAGTTTGTTTCACTGTAAATGGACTACATGAAGCAAAATTGGGCTTTTGGGAGCACTTGCCACCCTCAACTCTAGTTCCAGCCGTCTCTGTCAGTCACTGCTGCCCAACTGTCAGTCCAGCAGACCTGTAATGGGTCACACAGACTGCACAAAGCTTAGGGAGCTGCTCGTCACTCTCCTGATACGTTGCTGCTCTAAATCCCTTCCCGACAGACCCTCAGCATAGTTGGTGCATAATGCAAAAAAAAGACAAAAATGCAAACATCAAAGCAAGACAAGGCCTGCTCTGTGAGACAAATGAGGAAACTTAACCAGTCATCTGGGAAATAAAGAAGAAATAAAGGAAACACTCAAAGAGGTCTTAACATTTTATTACTATTTATGGTGACTCTGTTTTTTATGCTATATAGGTCTAGAGTTAATAAAAATCTACGCATCTTTGTGGCATCGTTTTTCTTTAAAAACAAACATGCATCTCTGCATTCATTGGTGTCAAGAGTTAGGTCTGGGCCCTGAAGAATTTTTAAGTATACTGTAGCTAAGGGTTCTTGTTTGGAGGAAAATTAGAAGCTGCTATACTTCCAGAGAGAATGTTCACAGTACCTTTTCAATTTTAGGGAGATTCGTTCCTTCTCAGTACCTGAAGATTTAAATAATATTTTTTAATATATGTTTCAAATACTATCCAGCATTGCCAGGTGTTTTTAACACTTGTTGAATAGGCCAATACAAAAATCTCACCCCACTCAAAAAGAAGAGCCTAGAACATACTTGTAAATAGAACACATAATAACGCTAAGTGTGCTTACTTTGTAGTGTCTAGGAACTACTATTAGACCCCTTAAAAAAAGTCACATTTGCTACAATATACTGTATTAAGCTGGGCAAAGCTGAACTGTGATTTTTTTTTTTTTAATTACAGAATCAGTCATGTTACAGTAGTTGACATGAAGATCTCTGTACAGCTGGCTGCATTTTCCTTGTTGTCCTTTGTCATGGAATTTAACTAGTTAGGAGAGCAAATACATTTCATGAGTCACTTGTATGGCATATGTTATTTACAGAGGCCCATAATTAAATGAATATATTTACTTT
>NW_009707218.1:0-15483 GCF_000703405.1 Apaloderma vittatum | reverse complement strand
GGAGCCACTGAGCTATGGGAAATCTGGGGTCAAATCACCAGTCTAAAGAGTGCATGACATAAATACAGCTATAGCCTGGCAACTGGAGTACCTTTCCAAAAGTGAGAAATAGCAAGTTCCTTCAGATAAATCTGGCGCATCTTGTGGCTATCTTCCCATTGGAAGGAAGAGGGGGACCTTCGGTTTGGTGTGGAGGGGAAGGGTTTGCTTGGTGCTTCACTCTAGGAGGGAACTTCCAGCTGGGAATCCCAAATAGAAGAATGTGTGTAAGTCCCTAGGTGTCATGCCTCTCTCCTCAGCATTTCTCAAGGCTGCCTCTTAGAGGAGTCACCACCTAGTTTGCTGCTGGTCTTCCCTGCTCCCTGCATTGCAGGAGGTAAGGAAGGGCTGGCTGGGGGGTGCTGCAGGCTCTGCAAGATGGCAGGGCAGTACAGAGGCACCAGCAGCAAAGGAAAAGAAATAGAAGACATGATAGTATTAGTAAGAGGGTCATAACTTAAATGGGACTGCCAAAAGACATGGCAATACTGCATGTTTTTTCTCAATCCTTTTCTTGATACAGCTGAGAGTGACTTAAAAGCCCAAATCCCTTTAATATCAGTGAAGGCAAGTGGCTAATGTTTCTAAAAATACTACTTTAAAACAATACATCATAGTAAAGTACTTGAAGTTCAGCAGCATTCAGATAATCATCTATCAGATGATTCCCCAACAGATACAGAGGTAGAAGAGATCCAAGTGACTAATTCTGCAGGTTTTCTCTCACACAGAGACCTCATTTAACACAGTGAGATATTGTTCAAGCATAGTGAAAGACAAACCTTTCTTACAACATGAAACTATGCCCTGGGCTGAATAAATGCTGAAGCTGAAGGCCAGAAATGCAGGGAGCACTTGGGGGGTTTTTGTTTTGCAAATAATTTATCATGGTAATGAATGATTCTTGAAGCCAAATCCCTGGTTCCACTGGGCTCAGACTGTAACTTTCTGGTTACAGGTGGTGGCCTCTGGTATCAACTCTTCTCTATGCCCACAAAACAGAACCTAACATTTAATGGTGGAATCGGGTTCCTTCCTTCTTCTAAAACTAAATTTCTTGGGTATGATAAATGTCTCGGATACGTTATTTTTTGGATATGACAGTGGGGTCATATGGCATATGGAAATGTTGTGTGGAACTGTACCATCCCTTTTCAATGCTTGAAACAGTCTCCAGGATATAGGATTAGAGTGATTTTACTTGTTCATGGCTGTACTGGGTATGGGCTATCACTGAACACCTTTCAGCCAGCACAGGAATTGTACGAGTTAAGGGAATAAAGCCCCTGCCATGGTTGTATGCAGCACCTGTGTCATGAACAAGTGTTTTAGCATGCTAAAGTAGCTCAAATTAGTGAAAGATTGATTCCATATGAATTTAGTAAATTAGATGACTGTGCATCATGTGGTCTGCTCTGAGGTTTGAAGTCCTGACCCTGCTGAGAGCCTGGAAGTTGGCTCTGGTGTGTACGGCTGCGCGGGTGGGTGAGCCATTCAGGGAGCAAGTTAATTTACTATCACAACAATAATTACCCTTCCACTGTTTCCTGAAAAAAAAAAGGTATTTTTTTTCATTGGCAACTACAGTGGCTATTAAACTCTGTTTGAGCTTGTCGTATAATTAATAATTTCATTAAAAACTTTTTGAGCAGTATTTGTGTTACGTTTCTAAGCAAGTGAACATGGAAAAACACTTTGAAGAGGTGCTTCTGCACAAAAATTGAGGAGGACTCAGCATGAACGAAACCAGCAGATATGCTTGTATCAGGTTTGAGTGTATTAATTAAAATTGTGATGACTTATACAGCATAAGATCCTTGTCATTTTAACATGATACACAATAATAGAAGATAATGAATTAAGTTGCCAGTGGACCTTTCCCCGAGGACCATGTTATTGTGCTTGCTAATTAGCTATAATATGCAAATACTAACACTCCAAAGTACTACATTTACTTTGTCTAACTTAGTTTCATCAAGACTGGAAAATTTCTGTGCCTTGCAGTTGATCATATATAGGTTCACTTACAGTAGATACATTTATGTTATAAAACACATAACAATAAAAGTATTATCAAGTTTTGTGCAGATAGCTATTTTAATCAGTACCACTAAATTTCCCACTCTAGGAATAGCTGCCATTTGGTTCTTCAAATTAATAGTAGGAAGATGTTAATGTGCAGAACATAGCTAAGCTTGAGTACAATAGAATCCATTTCTTTACCGAAGTGTCACAATGCACTTCGTGGTTTTTTTCTGTAGAGATGAGATGATGGGAATCACTGCTGAGTGTGAATGTCCATAAACCTCATCGGAAGACAAAGCCGCTGCTGGAAATTTCTTGTGAACGTTTAGATGACAGAATCATGGAGTGCATTCGGTCGGAAGGGGTAGGGAACATCATGGAGGCTGTGCTAACTCAGGCTGGTTCTTCAGGAGCTTTTAACCATGTAAGTGCCTTTCCCCTTATCACCCTCTCATCCTACGCAATTTTCTACTCTACTATTTTAAATCCTTTCCCATCAATGGAAGACTTGGATGTGCTCCCTTGGAATCCCATCAGAATCACTACTCCTATAGGCGGTTCAGACAGACTGATGCGATGCTTTCTTTGAGTTGGGTTTCTGAACTACTTGTCTCTCATCGTGGGCAAGCTTAAAATCAAACTTTGAAATATTTGACATGAAGAAATTAGTTCATTAGTATGGGACTCGTATGGAGGACTAGCAGCCTTGAAGAAATGCTGCCAGACACCAGATTTTGTTTTCTTTATGAGAGCAATGCATAGAAAATATAAAAGAAATGTGTTTCCTATGAACACAACAGAGTAAGTATGTGGGAAACCAAACAGTTCTGGCATGCAAATATTCATGTTGGGTGCCCTCTCGTTGACTTATGACTGGAACTGGAATTTTAGACTTAAAACCATCGTGCTGTGATGGTTTCATGGCAACGTAGCAAAGCAAATGTAAGTTGGGATCAGTTTGTTCACAGGTGTGTCCATAGCTACTTGGAAGGCTCAGAGCGTTTCGGGAATATTGGAACAAACCTGAATTGGGCACTTCACAATTATGCCTGAATTTTGATGTGGTTTAACTGAGAACATCTAGTTCAGTCCCAAAAAGCAGCTACCGTAATATCTTCGTAAGGAGTGAGGCACTTTTAACAGCTAGCACAACTTTTTGTTTTCTTTTCGTTTAGACCAAAACTACTAGAGTGAGGAACTGTGTAAGCCTGGGTACAAGAGAACAAATTCTACTCTGAACAGCAAAATAATGATTGCTTGACCTCATTTGAATCAAATTCTGTTTGTGTTTGCCGATGGAAGGACTTCTGGATTTGGCTCCCAAATGCCAACACCTCTTTTCTGCCAGCTGCAACTGCGGAGCCCCACTCACTACAATTACAAATCTAATGTAAAAAAAACAAAACAAAAAACAAAGACAACTGATTTCCAAGAACACAACAAGTATTAGCTTTGCATTAGATACCCATTAGCTTTCTATACCTGTGACTAATATATGCATTTTTAGTATTTTCTTAGGAGTAAGCTTATTTCCTTATCTACTTTTTTTTTTTTGCCACCTCCTTTGTGTTGTCTTTCAGAAATGCTCTTTCCTCTAACACTTTTGTAACTTTTTGTACAACAGTGATACTTCCGCAAGTGTGATCCTCCCTTGCGGCACAGTCACCTGCAGTTTGAAAGTTCAGCTGCCTCCAGAGAAGTTTTTCAGTGGCAAAGTGCTCTTTCCTTGATCTTGTGAGCCTGTTTCCTCTAAAAACAGCTTCTCCAAAGGTCTCAGCAAATAGAGCTACACTGGGATAGAAGAAGCAGCTGTCTTTGCAAGTGGGTAAGTCTAAGAGAGATAACATTGCCACAGAAAATTCCCCAGGTCGCACACACCACATTTTAGTAAGGTACAGCTGAAAGATCTGCGAAGTATCCCATCTAGGGAGAGGTTCAAGCCACAAATTTCTGATCTAAATTGAGGTTAAATTTTGATTTGCTTCAAAAGAAAACACTGTCACTCGTTATCTCTTATGTTCTTTGGTGCTATGCTTCAGAATACAAATCCAGGTGGAAAGATGTATTTGCCTGATGACTTTAACTGAATCAGTAGCTCCAGCAATCTCAAAATTAAAAAAAACCCTGAAATTTAAGCTCGGTTTTGGACAGCCTTTTTAAATATGAAAGGCTTTGGCCGAACTTACATGAGGGAAGATTTGGCAACAGTCAGAAGAAAGTAGATATGAACAAAACGAGCAGCTTGTGTCTGGGCAGCCGAGGCTACAATTCATGGGTTGTGTGTTGACTGCTGCCTGAAAATGCAGGAACAATGATATTCTGTAGAGAGCTTTAGTATCTACACTGTGTGCACTGGATCTTGGAAGCCGGTAGTGTATTGCTGGTGTCGAAGATACAAAAGGAAAATGCTCAAGTCGGAGGAATTAAAGTTCTATAATTAGAAATGCTCTGTTAAAATTACACGCTGCATGGCAAGCCTACAAGACTTGGCGTGCAGAGAGCATATTGGCAATGATTTACAATTAACCACCACATTGCAAATCACTCCTTGGCTGTTTTCTATTATGAAATTTGGAGAGCTGTAAAGTGCATTTGTGCTACTTTATTTCCTTTTGAAATGGTAATTGCTACTGCTGAGGGGCAGTACGTAGTGCAGAAAATGAAGTGCGCAGCATAGGGAGGGACTTGTTTCTGAGGAACTGCTGAGGAATTGTAATGATCTGGAAAAAAAAGTGCTTTCTTGAAGCACATACAAAAGAGCTTCATTTATGAAATGCCGACCAAATAAATAACAAAATAAAACACTGCCTTGTTTTTGTTTTTTTTTGAGCAGGGGCCAATGCTTACTACGTTGTTGCTGACTGCACTTTTTCCCCATCAAAGCGGGAACAGTGGATTGACATGGGGTAAAACTCATAAGCCAGTGGCTTGGGGGAAATGCAGATGTATGGAAATGTGATGGGAATGCCCTAAGGTTTTGAGCCAATGCATGTGAAAATTATCAAGTGTGCTTCTAACTGCTAGCCCATTTTAGATACCTAGTGTGGAATTGACAGTGGTACAGCCCTGGGGAGCTGCAGGAAGTTTGACTTTTGTGTCTGAGGAAGAGAGACTGCGCAGCTTAAGTGGAGAAAGAAGGTAAGAAGGTATGTTCTAATTAAGCGATAATAAGTTCCCCCTTACAGCTTCCCCCTTGATTGTGACTGTAAAAAGGGCTGTGTTTATGAGTAGCTTTTATGGAGGGAATTACTAAGGAAAGCAAGGAGCGAGGCTTCCGAGGTCTTCAATTTGCTAACTTGTGACAACAGCCATGATCTTGCAGGCAATAAAGTAGGGTTTCTATCTTGGGTTCTCAGTTTAAAGTTAATATCTTTTACAGCTGGATGATTGACTGTAATTTTGCTCAGAGTGCTTTGCTGGTAGTAGTAAATAAAAACATTTACAGCATTTTTCATCACAAGTGTCAGGGTGCTTTCCACACCTTCATCGATTAATTTTTATGAGATGGTGGCATTGGTTACCTCCTTTTCTCCACTGGAGGAACTAAAAGGATCAGGGCAGTAACCAGAACGTGTGTAGTATTTAGCGCAATAGCAAAGACTCGTAACACCCGAGTCTTTAGAAGTGTGGCTTTCCAGAATTATTTTATAATTAGTACAGAGGAGACAGATACAGTCATAATTGTCCTTTCCTAAATACGACTGAACTGGTGTCGTGTCTTAGAATGACAACAGATTGAGTTGATGCTGCCAAGAAGGTCCACGTTGACACTTGCGAAAAGAAGCAGTTGTGTTGGATCAGCCTGGCTAAAACAAGTAACTCGCAGCCGAGCCCCAACGTGGAAAGCAGCACGACAGCAGCTGCAGCCAGGAATGGCTCAGAGCAAGTAAATTAGAAGCACTGTCCAGGCACGTAGGGGTCATGTTACAAAAATCAATTTTTCAGCTAGAGTTGGGACTTGCAAGGGATGTCAAATTGCTAGTCGGGGGATGAACAAGGGAAATACGGGACTGCTGCTGGATTCAGCAGGTGATTTAGTGGTAGCAAACACACACCAGGCTGAGGTACTCGGTGCCACCTTTGCCTCAGTCTTCGCTCACAAGGTCTCCCAAGCTCTGTGCTTTGCAGCAGGGCTCAAGGAGGAGGAGAGTGACTGGCATCGGGTATAAATTGAACAAAAAAATAGCTTTAGACCAGAACCAAGGAAAAACTTTCTCCCCATGAAGATGGTCAGGCAGTTGTGCTGGCTGTGCAGTTTCCATCCTTGGGCATTTTCAAAGCCAAACTGGACCAAGCCCTGAGAAACCTTGTTTGAACAGGGAGTTGGACTTGAAGCTCCTTAAAATCCCTTCCGCCTTGGATTATTCTGTGATTTTTAAGATTTGTGGCTCTGGCAATTCTAGATATCTTAAGCATTCTGCTTAGCTCACCCAGCTTTGTTCATTTAAATAAAAGCCATTCTTCAAAGAAGGATTTTTACCCATGAAAATCTTTTAAACAGGTGATGTTGTAAAGTAAATGCTTTTGAATGACAAATTGTGTCCTGGCGTAGTAGTGGCACTTCTCCAATGCCTCACCTACAGCAGTCTTTCCATGAGCAGACATGGTGAGTGTCTGCTCACGGAAGAAATCTGAAGAAATTCTTACTCGTGTAAGAAATCTGGCTTTTAATTTGGGATGACGGTGACCATAGCTGAATGAAATCAGGATGATGCAGTGGCATTACATGTAGATTTCTGACTTGTTCCAGTTTCAAAAAGAGCAGCCAGGGACTGCATATTTACTTCAGGTCTGCAGCCTCCCCCTTTCTTAAGGAGAATCTGTCGTGCATATGTGGGAGCATGTTCTCCAGAAGAAATGGGAAGGAGCTCATCCGTCAGGAAAGGGACTGACTGCAGTGTTCTTTTTGGCTCCTCTCATAATAAGGCTCCTCATTCTGCAAGCCAATGACAAACTTTGGCATAAGAATGCAGAATTGGCTTGAAAAGAGGATGTATTAGGCTTATTTGACAAACTCGGGACAAAAATCTATACAATCAACCCAATTTTAATTTAGCCGGAGACTGTAATTCTGCCTGGAAATATACAACTTGCAAAAGCAGCTGATGATTTGCAAGTAGTGTATTTTATAAGCATCCTGATACCTGTTGTCCAACAGTGATGAAATTGCCTTGAGATCATGTACAGCTGTGGGGTTTTTTTCAAGAAAACATAAAAGTGGCTAATGTGGTAAATGATTGTTACTGTGGAAAATGGGAATAATGGCTCGAATTTAAGGGTATTTAGATGTCTCTTATGATTGCAGTGGGACTTAGGCACTCACAGAATCATGGAATGGTAGAGGTTGGAAGGGACCTCGAAAGATCATCTAGTCCACTCAGTACCTTTAAAATCTAGCTAATCACGTAACAAATAAGACACTAATTCAGCAGTAACGGTAAACTGTCACTATACTTATAGCTTTATAAACAAAGGAATAAACAAGTACCCTATGTGGTATGTATTTCCCTTGTGGTTTTTTTTCACAGTATTCCTAGTATTTGCTGCATTATTGCTCTTGCATTTTGGGAGCTCTCTGCATATGACACCTGAAGAAAATTAACCCTTGGAAAGCTGTGCAGAAATTGCAGAGTGCATACCCTAACACAGCTCCTAAGACAGTATCTGCCCTTACAGCCTATGGACTGAATAATTTTCCTGGGATTAGATGTTGCAGCTGCCCATGTGCATACTTCTCTAAAAGCAAGGTATTTCTGAGGTAGTAGCTGCAGGTTCTCTAGGTTTCTGACCCAGGTAGTGATTATTTTGAGTAAATCACAACTCTGGAGGGAAAAATAAGCTCTAATTGCTTAGACCTAAAGCATCAGGTTTGGGAGTGGTGTTGTTGCTGTCAGAAACCATTTTAGACCCAAAGAAATACAGCTTCTTGAGAAACATGTCTCATCTGCTATTTTTCAATCACTGAAGTATACAAGTATATTTGAAAAGCAAAGTGCTTATGATTATATCTGCTTTTGTAAGTTTAACTGTAATCAGCAGACTAGGAACTGAGTGCACAAATCATTTTATCTGCATTATTTGTGGAGAATCCCTGAGAACAGAGGAGTGCTTCTGACCTAGTTAAACTCCTGCTATTTTGAAAATGGTTATTAAAAAGCCACCAATACTTCTCTGAGCCCACATACTCACTTGTTGCCCAGTAACCAGAAGGATGGAGCCTTCTTTCCCATGTACCACTTGCCGGTAAATATGATCTAGAATTAAGAGTTCACTCCAGCAGTTCTGAAGCAACTTCATTTGGTCATCAACCTGTAAAGCAAACACAAACATTGGTGGAATCACTCTGCAAGTAAGTCTTAACAACACACTACAGAGTCTGCTTAACATCGTAAGAACAGAAATGCTATCAAAAATAACTCTTCCACAAAATAGCTGAATAAACAGGGCACTGCTGAAACCCTTATCTGTAAAATGTATAGAATATTTACTACTGATTGCATTCAAAAATAATGGCATTGTTATGCAAAGTAACAGTGACAGTATATTTATGAAATGTTCATGGAAATGGGATTTTTAGCCAAAACTAGAATAGCAGAAATAATGCTAATGTGAACTTTTCCCACACTCCTCATCCTTGAAGCTCAGCTTGTAGAAATAGTAAGGAATCTGCAGATCCAAGACTGTTGCTGCAACAAGCCCAAGTCTGAGATAGGTCTCTTGCAAAGGGAAAAACAGAGAAGTCGACACTCCCTCTAAGAGTGGTGGTGGCACTATGAAAAGACCATTTCTTTGTAACAGAGGCTGAACAGTTTCAGGTGTCACCAGTCGGGCAAGAAAGGGCTGTGCACGAGGAAGCAGTGAGACACATCACTGACTGCATTCAGTAATTCATAGAAGGAATACACCAGGCACTCAGCACAAACGACCTTCATTAAGTTATCTGGGATGTACATACTACAGGACGACAAATCATATTGCTAAACTGGAAATAATTAAGAATTCCATGGAAATGGGAGAAAAAAAAATCACAAATTAACGGAAGACAGTCTATGAATTTAAGTTACAGTAAGCATCAATATCCTCTGGACCTGTTCTTACGAAATTTACTGATCTCTTCCTAAAATCAAACAAAGTCTTTGACTTCAGATGTGTCTTAAAAGAGTTAAGAGATGTGTACAACAGCCTTGCTACAGTTAAGTGTCTGGTACAGATGTGGTAACAGCATGTATATAGTTAAAAAGACTCCAAGAACCTGCATAGGTAACAATTGCTGAATAAATTTAAAAAGGTATAAACTAGGAGAAGTAAGGAAGAAACAGGAAAGAAAATATGTGAAGTGGATAAATGCCTAGAATTTCTAGACACGAAACTATTAAAATTGTTTCTCAGCAGTTCTAATTTCAATCACTTTAGAACTAGATTTCATAATGCACAGAAAACTGCATTATAAGGAGCAGTCTTGCAGGAACTGAATCAGACAATGCAACAGATTTTTTCAAATTTTATCTGCTACGACCTAATGAATTTTTGAAATTTATTCTTTTGAGCTTGCTCTGTGATTTGTGTGGTAGAGAAAGAAGTAAAGCACAGTCGTCTCCCAACTCTTCTTGTCCCAGTTTCTCCCCTTAGGTATCTGCCTGCAATCATTCCTTCTTGCTGGACTGCGCAAGTGAATGAAATGAGGAGAAAAAGAGAGCAGCTTAGCACAAAGCCAGTGGGGAGAGAAGGGCAGAAGAACCCATTGCATCACATCACTTTCTCCCACGCAGCCTGCATTAGGACCGTTAGCTTTTGCCCACACCGCAACTGCAACATGTATCTGTGCTGGAACATTCACTTTTTCCTCGCTACTGCTTTACCTAGAGGATGATATAATCTTCATGAGGTTTTCATTTGGTTTGGGTTTTTTAATTTTATTTTTAGCCCCCCTTCCCTTTGATCCTTTAAAAAAAGAAGAAAAAAAAAGAACACGGTAAGCTATATCCAAGTACCTGTGCCAAAATAATATCTTTTGGTTGCAAAATCGAGCTCTGCAGAATTAACACTTGTATTAAGGTTGTCTGTCCTATTATTTTATCTTCAGTCTTATTTTGTCTATCTGCATTTGTGTTTTAACAGATTTTAATGCATAGGCACAAAAAGGCTGAATTAGTGTGGTGCAGACTCTCTCGGTTCTAATATTTCAAGTGTTTTGCATGCTTTGGCTTTCCAGTGTTAAGAAAAATCTTTCACCCCAGTTGCTGCTCTACCTAGTCACAGTTAATACACATATGCTCAGATAACTCCTATAAGCTCCACATCCACTGGAAAGAAAGAGGTGTGGATCTGCAGATGGATGTATTCCTAAGTTGAAGTAAAGCTAGTGCTATCGCATACTCAGCCTTGTTCCGTCCCTGTGCTCTCCGTGGCCACGATAATTCATGAGCAAAGCTGAGTCAGTATTGAAAGATCTCTCTCTCTGCCCACAACACACATTCGACTACAAAACCATTTTGACCAAGTGACTCGTTCGCTCAAGAGAGGACAGGAAATTACCGCTTCGATACACTTCCTACAAAAGCTTGGGCCAGGTTTAAAATAAGGCATTATCTGAAGAAAATGTGTGAAATTAATGGATTCTAGTATTTTTTTTTCTGTTTAGGTGAAATGGTTTTGTGATCGTTTTCTCCTCTGTACAGCAAGGCGTTACAAAAATCAAATAAATCATGCTAACACGATAATTAAATCCGAATTAGCATTTTATACAAAGCTATCACAGCACACATCCGGACGAAACAAACTGTGAGACAGTTTAAACATTCGGCACCCGTGTCATAACAACTAATACCTGAATAAGAGGTAAAGCACTTGATGATATTATAAATGACATATTTCCAGCTAAACCCATCTGTCTCAGCCACAGGCTTTTGAAAACAAACCACACTTTACAGGTCTGGCTTTCTGAAGGTCCCAACAGCAGCTAGTCTGCAATCAAAGCTTACCTCTCAAGCTTTATCATGTAATTACCAAAGCAGTGCTGTGAGAACAGTGTGAGATGGAAAACTAGCAGGAAAAAAAAAAATGTTTTGCACATAGTCTGTTCCTGCTGTTCTACAAGACTCATAAAACTAGCAACAGCGAACATCTGCTAGCAGTCTGCAAAATCTACTCTTCCATAATCACTGTAATTTAACCAGTGAAAGCCTATGGAATGGATAGCATAAAAAAGCACAATACTCATCTGAAACAAGAGCATCACCTTTAGAAGGCTAACAGATGCAGCTGCTTTTGCCATTTTAAGAAAGCTGTTGGGACAGGAGAGTGCACATACTTAATCTCTGATAATGGATACGAAATCGTAAAATCAGAATCACAATTGTCAGGGTTGGAAGGGACTGAGGTAGATCACGCTGTTGAACAAAAACGGCAAGACATCACATCTTATGTTACAAGGAGCTGATAAACTTTATGACGTGCGTAACTTTAGCTGAAACACTTTTGTGTTTCTGTGGCATGTCAACAAATGAGACACAGAAGCGTATTATCTGGCAAAACCAGCCTTCCACCAAAACGAGTGTGTGCCTTAAACCAATCGTAAAGGGAAGGAGGCTTAAGTTTTGGTGAGGGAAGTAGATAATTAGTTCTGAAGAGGGAAATCCTCTGCAGAAAAAGCACCTTGTGGACTTCAGTCTTCCGACAGCAAAGCGTGCCAGTCTGCCATTAAGAGGGCAAGCTGGCGAAAAGATAAGGTTCTATCACGAAGATAACTTAACTCCAGTCCGGGACTTCCCTATAATCAACATAATTTTGAATCACGCTACCAATGAATTAGAAACAAGCTCGTACACTTGTATTACTAGCCAGACTTTGAGGTTTTTCACTTTGTGGAGATCTTTAAGAATATTATCAATGTTTTAACAACAACAAGAAAAAAGGGTCCTTTTTCTCATCTACTGGCAATGCTTATACATAAAAATCGAACATCGTATGGCCAACAACCGGCTACGGCAAGAACGCCCCCCAAATCTGCAGCTGCTCCCTGCCATAACAGAACATGGGACACGGGGATACTGTAACCCATGTCTTAGCTAAGCAAGTTGTCAAATGAGGCACCCATCTAGCCTGGAGCAAAAGCATGAGTGGATGTTGTGCCCAGGTGGTTAAATTTTGGTCCTCTCTGGCCAGTGGCATTCAGATGAAGACAGTGGAGACAGCATAACTGGAAACTCTTTCTGAAGAAATGGCTTTTAAGGAAAGACGAGGCAGCTAAGAGAGGGTATGTGACTCAAAAGAAACGGATCATTTCCAAGGCAAGGGAAGCAAAGACTGCGGCTTGAAGGTTAGGATGATAAAACTGGATGAGATGCAGACTTAAACGGTCTGTGAGGCAGTCAGTGGTGCTGCTGGGGCAGAGAAGGCGCAAGTTTTGTGTTAGAGAAGCAGAGGATGGCAGTTGTCACCAGCATAGGCAGAAGTCCCAGAGGTAAGAGCGGGCGCGTGCACTCTCTCAAACAGTAGGGATACAAAGAATTCACATGTTTTTGAAAAGAGACAAAGAGACGTGCCCCCTGGGCCAAGCCCATCGACCTTTTTTCCCAGGGGTGTAAGAGAACCACGGAGGCTGGTGGAGCTGTGACGCTTTGTGCCCACCGTGACACATTCACATGGTATTGCTTATGTGCAGAGCGAACTTACACTGTTAAATATCTGAACATAGGTTAGAACACAGAATTCCCTGGCAGCATGCCCGAGTTCCTCCACTGCCAGCTGGAGTTATAAGGTGAATTTAAACCACTTTTCCAAGTTCTCTGCTAACAAGGATTAGAACACAGGCATGAGTGAGAATATATGTAGACGCAACTATTACTTTGCATAATTTACCTTACCAATGGAATGCAAACCATGTAGGATATTTCCAAGAGAGGAGAAAACAGACTCTCAATTTGCAGTGTAAAGGTCTCATCCTGAGCACCGTGGGGACACACTGTCCCTTGGTGGGGCAAAAGGATGGTCTGGGGCATCACTTTTCTCTGCTAGACCCCAAACTCCCGCTCGGCTGTGCCCTGAGCTTTCGGTACGGGACTCAGGGCAAGTTTGTCAGGCCTCTGTTGACTCTACAATGCACACTCACACATCATCAATTGTAGTTAAAGGAAAGACTTATCTCAGAAATGCTGATTACTCATCTGAAAAACTGTATGTGCTGATGTTACAGATGAGGAAGGCTAGTGCGACACAAGAGTAGCATTGTTGTAGAGCGTCTGCTTCCCACAGCACACAACGTTAATCATTATAAACTTTTATTTTCTCTGAAGAACACTGAAATTGCCAAACAGCAAAATGAAGAATAATGTGTATGCTTTGCTGAAATGCACCGTAATCTTATCAAAACTACACTGTGTCTTTCTTTTAGGAAAGTGTTTCACAATATTTAGCATACTGTAACCAACAACTGCAGATTTATTGCATTTTTTTTTTCTTCTGAAGAGGTATTTTCAGCCTGATACTTGATGAATTACCAGTTAAAAGTTTCGGGGTCGTGATTTTTTTGTGTTGCTCCAAGTTAAATATTTGCCTTATAATTATTGCTGTGGATTCAGTTAAACAATGTGCTCACCTTTTTCCCACTCTACACCCCCCTTTTCTGAGAACTTGGGAAAATCTCTTTTTTCCTCTCTTTTCATTTGCATCAACCTGTACTATAGCTTTGGGCTCTTCTGCTACTAAAAATTTAAAAGGGTATCTAATGATTATAAAAAAGAAAAAAACCCCGATGATTGAAATTTATGCGATAAGGCTGAATTGTTTTTACTTATGCTTCCAAAAGGGAACGCCGATGTAGAAATAACGTGGAGCATTCATCTCGTGGTGCCACTTTTAAATTCTACGGCCATTGAATAGCCATTTCCTAGTGAATGTGAAGTGATTAAACATCTGTCTGAGTTGTTCAGCCTGAAGCATACAGGTTCAAAGGATGGCTGAACTTTCTTTCCACTGTAGTTAGGAGATCACTCACAAGTCATTACAGACACACAGCTTGACTTGTTACTCCATTTTCTTATGCTATAGTGAAGCAAATCTCCCCAAATCAAAGTTTTATAAGACGAGTGCACACCAGAGGCTAATTTTTACTCCCAAATGCAGGCTTTCCAAATCATTACACAGGTAGAGAGGGATTTGGAGTGTCCAGATGGGTTGCTGCTGATAGTGGGAAGCCTCCTGTGCAAGGCTGCTGTCAAAGCAGCAGCACTAAGAGGCAAAGCAGTTTTGAAAGTAACTTCCAGAATCAGTGAATGCCCTAATAAAATGTGATTGCTACCTATAGCCTCAATAATAAAATGCTACAAAGGTCGAGAAAAAATGATTTAATATTAACTATGGTTGTTCCAGCTCTCTACTAGAAGCTGTGTGCTATATAATTTTTTTTAGGTAAAGGCTTGACAAGCCAACACTGGGTTAGACGACCATCCTGTTGCCATCTAACCCTAGTATGAAGTGAGCAGAAAAGCCACCCAAGTTTGGTAGCGTTTTACATTTTCATGTGATTTGAGAATGAAACGAACATCAGTTCATGATCATCCCATTTTCTTGCAGGAATGTAACACAAGGTGTGCGAGTCCAGGGGTGTCGGATTGCTGAAGGGAGTACGGAAAGCAGCAGATGGTGATCCTACAAAAGAATAAGACGTCTCTTCTTTTAGGGATCTTTGGATCCCATTTCGAAAGTATTCCCCTTTATTGAGGAGATGGTAAACCTCAGTTTTTCAATCAGACGACAGGGCTGTTACAGTAAGCTTTGTTTGTGCATATATGTATTTTATATATATACAACAACATATAGCACTCCTATTTTTTCTCTTTTTCCTCACATTTCTCAGTGCAAACTGCATGAAAATAACTTAGTATTTCTCAGTCAGCATTATTTCTGATGAATTATAAATGTGTTTTTTCTTAAGTTCTTTTTTGGGTGTTTTCTTTTTAAACTGAAAATAAGAAAAGAATTTCTTTCTAGTCCCAACTGAAAATTCTGCTTACAACGCAGTGTTTCTTCCCTGTCAAAGTGAATGCAAAGATAAGGAAAGAGGAAAATTAATTCTTCTTCTCAGCGTCTGTTTCACAAGGTGAAGAAGGAGATGCCTTTCTCAGGACTGGACCCATAGAACTGACCTTCAGAATCCTACTCCTGTGAGTTATCTCTACTGCTGGTAGTACAGCGTAACTTTATGCACAGTTGGGTCTATAATATTTAAAAAAAAAATCAGATCATGCGATGTAGTTGCGTAGCAATTTTGGTACTGAAGCTCTTTTGTCCCCTTGAATTACTCTGGAAATACACGTTTTTTTTTCCTGATGCCAACACATGAACTGCAAAAATATGCTGGGCCGTATTCTTAATTGTATTTATATTCATATATTAAATATAAATTTTATATATTAAATA
>NW_009707217.1:0-9417 GCF_000703405.1 Apaloderma vittatum | reverse complement strand
TTCAAAACCCAACTGGATGCGTTCCTGTGTGATCTGCCCTGGGTGATCCTGCCTTGCAGGGGGGTTGGACTAGATGATCTCTAGAGGTCCCTTCCAATCCCTGACATTCAGATTCTATGACTGTGGCCTTGCCCCTGCCAGCTCCCGCTGCCGTATGGAGGGAGGGATCTTGCGCCTCCCCGGGTCCCCGCCGCTGCTTCGGCAGAGCAACACTGACCCCCAGCGGCCCGGTCGGCCGGAGGGGCGGGACACTGGGCCGAAAGGATGATTTTATTGTTTTTTTATTTCTATGCGTAGCCAGCCGGGGAGGGGGTAGCGCGGCGCGACCCTCCGGGGGCCGCCAGCCCTGGGGCAGAAGGAGGGAAGGGGCCGGCGTATGGTAGGGCCCGGGAACGAGGGAAAAGGCAGACAGAACAAGTATATTTGAGGAAAAAAAAGAAAAACAACCTGTGTCATAAAGCACTGTAACAGACATGCTGAGAAAAAGATGATTCCATTATAGGATTAATTTTCTTGCGGAGCACACTAGGTCAGTTCTGGAAAGATCGAGTGCCTTATTCTTCCATTTTCTTTGAGCTTTTCTCTTTGCCACACTGAACTGAACCCACTCCTGACCATTTATGTAAGCCACAGGATGGATGCTCCTGTACCTCATTAACTACGCTCAGATCTGTGCAGACTGTGTGCAACCAGCAGGCAGGGCAGGATGCTCTAGCATTTCTCTGCACAGCCACGTACAGCAAAGAGATAAGTAATCGCATCCAATCCATTTTCACATTGAATTTGTTGAATGCTCTTCCCTCCAATTTCCAGCCTGACCACATCTTCCCACTTCATGCCAGCAGTAAAACCACACTGACATCTGCTGAGGAGGCTGAGCTTTCCCCATTAACTGCCAGCATCCAGGGCTAACTACGTAATATAACTTACTCTGGAGTGGCCTTAAAATGTGAGAACATGCAGCCTGCGGCAGAAGCATCCATGAGAACAGACACTCCCAAAGTTCTGGGTGGGTGGGGGGAAATAAAGCAGTTCGGAAAAGTGACAACATTCAAGGTGATCCAAATGGACATCAGTTTCTGACAGTAACCTTCTGTCAGAAGGTATTTTCTATTCCCTGCTGAGAGACAGCATTTACTTGCTACCCAAAGATTAAAAGGCAAGAACTAAGATCCAGGTATGCAGCCCCACCTACTGAGCTGCTACTCAGCTCTGAAAGTGCCTGAGGAAGTTGGAGACCTTGGTCTGTCAATCACTGCCCCAAAAGCTTCCCCAGGTGCCTGAATCTGCCCAGAGAGACCAGAGACTTGACAGTGTCCATCTCAATGAGGAATTTCTCCAAGTACTTTGCCAGATGCCAGGAGGTGGTT
This sequence comes from Apaloderma vittatum, assembly GCF_000703405.1. Classification (NCBI taxonomy): domain Eukaryota; kingdom Metazoa; phylum Chordata; class Aves; order Trogoniformes; family Trogonidae; genus Apaloderma; species Apaloderma vittatum. The sequence goes on along the minus strand of NW_009707217.1, from coordinate 8,047 downwards.
TTAGGTTCCTCCCTACCCCACTGGCTCTGGAGGGAATGAGAGGGAAGTGGGAAGCAAGCAGAGGACTGGTGTGCCTCTCCCATGCTGTCTGCACTGGGGGGATAGTCTCTGTGGGACAGGTGACAGCCAACCCACTTTAGTGTATCTCCTCTCCAAGACAAGAAAAGCTGCAGCTAGTACATTACACCTTATAACTTTTTGTCCCCTCTCCCCACCACTGTTGTCCTCAGCATAAGGGCACCAGCTCAGACAATCAGCAAAGAACTAAAGTAACAGCAATTTCAGGCAAATATTTCAGTGCTATTCTGACAGGTAAGTCAGGACAGAGTGGAATGCTTCCAAGGATTGCCTCATGCACAGCCAGGGCCGAATCAATAACATTCTTATATGATCCCAAAGAGATTATGCCCCATCATTGAACCAGAAGCTTTCTCCCCGAGTTAAAAGAGCATGAACTTACCCACTTAAAGCAGCAGCCAGCCCCAGGGTACCTCCAGTTAGAACTTGGCGGTAATTACTCTGCTGCTTTTTCTTGCATGGAAGACTTGTCCTTTCAGCTTTGCTAGCTGTAGGTCATGACGTGTAGTTGCAACTGAACGGTATCCCAAGGGATTAATCCTGAAGGGACTGATCCTTCACAGTCCTGCCCATTTTGGGTCACCAATGGTTATGCAGAACAGGTAAACCCTGTCACTCCATGCTGAAGGCCTATTACACTTGTAGATCCATTCGAGTAACTGCCCAGCACGTGTGAGAATAGGTTCATGATCTCTTGAAGAAGAAAGCAGAAATCTTCCAAGTTTTCAGTAGTACTGCTCTACATCCAGCAAGGTTGAAAGCTCTGAAGTGCCCACAGCAGCCATGTGTAAAACCAGACAATCAGTAAAGTTCAGAATTAAATTACTTCCTTGATCAGGAGCTTTCAGAACCTCAGGACAAGATGGGAATCGGGCCCTATGGCTTTTTTTACTTTAGCAATGCATTTCTCATATTCATTTCTTGGTCTAGCTTCATCCTCAAGATGCTCTTCATGGAGCTGACTGCAAACCTCAGCCTCCTATGCCTGTTAGTCTTTTCTCATTACTTCTGATGCACAGTCTCTGTGGAAACTAAAGCTAAAAATAATCACCCTCATCTCCTTTACTGGCACATGCTGTTTTCTCTAACTGTAACTGCTTGATCTACCTGCATTTGTGATCTTCTGGGAAAAGACCCTACCAGTACCATGGCCATTTCTGCATGACTCCTCTCCAGGGTTACTGCTGGTGCCATCCCTGAAGTCATGATAAAAGATGTCTCGTATGCCACCAATCATGAGTTCAGTGCTGAGCTTTCACAGTTTCAAGGACAGTATATTTTTCCCCCCTTTTTGGTTTGGGCCCATTATTAGCACATGGTGTCCTTTTCTCTTCTGCTTCTGATCAGGGATCTTTTTTTTTTCTGGCCAGCTCAAAGTGACATGGTCAGTTGAACAGCAGGCTATTCCCACAGTGTAAATATGACTTGTTCTAGGAGCACTAGATGTGCACCGTGTCAGTAAAGAGCTCAAAGACAACACAGGCCCCTTTGAAGAGAGAAGGCTCCTGAGACACAACATTCCATGTAGCCCTTGCGTAATGTTAGTTCAATTTCAGTCTGAAGGCATTACAGTTTCCTTTTGTTGTATTCAGACAAGGATGTTGTATGGTACCAGAAAATTTTTATTTTTTTTTTCATTAGATAGCCAGCATTTGTCCCTTATAGTTTGCCCAGCCTTCTGTTGCTTTGCTGGAGGCAGTGACCTCAACAAACCACAAATGCCACTCAGGTGATACCAACTGATCCAGCTGAAGATCAGAGCGATATAAGAGAATCAGCCAAAAATAAAAATAATAAAAAAATCAAGATCTTCCAGACTATAGGCACTTCTTCACAGGAGAAGAGGTGTGTCATTTCAGCTCATGGGACCAAGGGTGATACAGAGTAAGTGTTCTCTAGCTACTGTAAAGCTTATTAAGTGAAACTTAAGGGTACAATACTTGTATTACTGTGACTGTTGTAAGAGCAGCTAAAACATTTTGTGCTGATAGAGATGGAGTAAAAGGAGAAAACTGCTTTGATTTGAAAACCATTTTAAAGGAAAAATACTAAGAAACTTAGGAGTGCAGTCTAGTGGCTCAAAAGCATAGTAGTCAATATAGTATTTTCCATTTGGCAACACCAAAAGAAAAGCCGAAAAAGCAGAAAGTGGCAGCATGCAGCTGAAGGATTAACATATACAGTGCAGCCATTTGCCCTAGAGCAAAGGAGAGTTCCAAGGGAACCCGATCATATTAAACATAAAGCTAAAATTAGATGCTTGCAAAAACAGATCAGGATGCAAAAATTAAAAATAGCTGCTGTATCTGCAGAAAGTGGTGGAGAATTAGATTTGAAGTCACCAAAGGAAGATGATTTAATGGATAATACATATAAATAGGAAGAGAAAAAGGAGCTGGGAACAGCAGCATATGCGCAACTGATAGATTACCATCCCAGTGCAGATGACTGCAGGAGGTAAAAATCACTGCTGCTTTACAAGACAAGAAATTACCCAGGGGGCTGGAGACAGATAGCTGCTCATCTTGGGCCACAGAAGGCAAGCACAACTGTGGACTAGAGTGTAGTCCTTTTAGAAATCACTTGAAACTTTAACTGAAATTAAATAGGCAAATTGATTAGAGCTTGTGCTAACACCAGGCTTTATTTAGATTGGGAGTAAAGGCTCAGCATACATCCTCCTCGACTGCACAGACAGATAAGAAAAAAAGCATCTGGCAGCACTAACATTAAGCCACAAGCCAAGAAAGACAGAATATGTTTTTTGAATAAATGAGGAATTGCTTAAATATTGGCAAGATGTAATAGCAAGTGTAAACCACTGTGGCTGATGGGACACAGGTATCTGAAGTTCTCCTGGCAGCAACAGTAATTAATCAGGTTCCTTGAAAAGGGGATGGATTATGAGAACCTGCTGCCCAAATCCACCTCCACTACTTGCAACAAATACTGTAGCAGGATGAGGGGGAATCTACCCAGATAGTTAGCAAAAAACCTCAAAACTTTGACATCTCACTATTATGGGTTTGGTCCAGGAGAAAAAAAAAAAGGGAGGAAATTCAGTGTCAGCCAAGCAGGATCCACAATAGAACGAGCTGAAGACATGGATAATAGAGAATAAGATCTGAATGGGGCAGATTTTCTTAAGGAAGAACACAAGAAAAACACAGAGTTAGCACAGACTTCTCTAGCCCATAGTGCTTGCCTTGAGAAGCAGGGCAAAACTTTTGACCATGTACACATGGGCACGAATTTTAAGGATGGCACAATCCAGCTCTACATTGCTGCTTTCCCGACTCAAGATAAAGAATGCGATAGCTGGACAAGAAGAGTGCTACTGAGAGCAGGCAAGTTTTTGGAATTTGCAACTGAAAAAAAAAATATAAAAGAAAGCTTCCAAGAACACAAGTCAGAAATCTTAATTTCTCTTTCCCCTGCTTCAAATACTGAGTGTCTGTAGGAGGGAAGTGTTATTAAGGGCACACCTGGATTCACTTTACATGCCAAAAAAATGGAATTCCACATTTTAGTCAGGCTTTCAAATACAACTCTCAATAGCTGTTGCTAGCATACATGGACTTGACCTATTCACTAGTATTTAAGAGGGGGTATAGCTCCTACCCTGTAGCATTCTTTTGGATAATTTTAATATTCAGGTTAATATTTAAAGGTGACTAAGCAGCAAAAACTGGCTTCTGACTGACAACTTCGCTTTAGGTTATACAGCAAATCTGCTAGGAATGAACACATCTTAAATACTTCCACAAGAACAAAAGTAGATGAACCAGAATGTCTGATGGGCAATCAAGACTTGCTGGAGAGTCAGGCATTCGTGGAACCACCAAGGACTTCTAAGAGTGAGATTGACAGCTCTTCCAGAGTTTGCAGCAGGGCAGGCAGCCAAACCAGTGTGGTGCTGCATGGTATGGCCAGGTTCCCCAGCTATACAGGGTGGTCATTTCCAGGGGAAAGGGAAAAATAAAAAGGCTGCAGTTACTCTGGGTCATCAAGCAGGTGACAAATCAAGTGTCTTACAGCTCTTCACATCAAGAAGGCATCCAGCCTCTTTCTTGCCTTCAGTGAGAGCCACGCATCTACATCTTCCACTGCTAGCGATAGGACACATGCAGGCAGACCCAGAGCCCCGATGAATTCGCTGCACGTCACAAAACACTGTTCAGCTTTAGTACAATAAAAGCTACTAATCCTGCTGCCCTGTCAGCTGGGATTTCAGTGTCCTAGCTCCAGCCTGTGTTTGAGATGGAGTTTGTTTGCTGGAGCGGTAAGTGTCCATAGCGATGCAGATCCCGAAGTGACTCCATTCAGCACAGTTTGCACTGGCTACTGGGGATTTGACATTGTCAGATCTCTCCTGGGCTCGAGTCCCTGTGGCTTTTCCTGCAGGCTGGTGGCAAAGCTCTCAGCCACCACTGACCCCACGCCCGCTCCAGTGACAGGGTCTCTCCTGGGAGTTAGCACACACAGTAGGTACATTTCTCAACACTGTCACAGGACCCTGACTCTCAGATCACAGGTCACAGCACCCTAAACCATAAATACCTTGGTTCCTTAAACATATCCTAATACTGACGGATTGTATTCGCTGCCACAGAGTTCCCTGTTGCTATCCTGAGCCTTCAGCTTCATGGTCTGTCAATGTCACCATCCAGGCTTTCTTCCTGCTTTTCTGATCACAATCCTTCTTCTCTAACATCACACCAGATATTATATTTCATTTCACTTCCTGGAGCTGCATAACAATAGCCTGCGACCAGAAGAATTCTTGCAGCGTGAGAGGATTTTCATGAGCTTGCTGACAGCTGTAGGAGAGAGATTGCTGCTAGCTGAGGATACCTTACCTGTAGAGACCTGGCACACTTCCAGGGCCTTTGTTTGCCTAATACAGAGGGATCAAGCATCCTGCATCTCCTGATAGCATTGGTGATTCTTGTGCAGTCGGGATAAAAGCTGGTAAATCAGCCAGGTGTTGTTTTTTTTTGACCCCCACTCTCATGAGTAAATAAGCCACTGAGTATTTCAATGCTGCCAGCATGAATATGATGTCAATTCAAAGGCAAAGGCTGCTCAGCCCCTTGTGGGTGTCCAGGGTAAATGAGAGCAGCTGCTTGCTCCTGCTGTACAACGCTTTCCTTTTCATCTCAGCTGCAGGACTCTAGCAGACATCAAAGCCAGCAGTATTCTGTATCAACCCTTCCCCCTTGCAAATGAAAACAAGTCTTATCCTAGCACACCAGAAAGGGACATGCAGTTACTTTTCCTTTTAAAAAATCTTGCTTGCTGTGGACTACAGATCGCACTCACATCATCTCAGCTGCAGGACTCTAGCAGACATCAAAGCCAGCAGTATTCTGCATCAACCCTTCCCCCTTGCAAATGAAAACAAGTCTTATCCTAGCACACCAGAAAGGGACATGCAGTTACTTTTCCTTTTAAAAAAATCTTGTTTGCTGTGGACTACAGATTGCACTCACATTAGCCTGCAGAACCAGGACACCACTAACGTCTAGGTGTGTAGAAGGCACACACATGCAGCTTGAATACCTACAAAATGTAACTATGCATCTACTGATCTATATTTTACAAGTTATTGTCCTGCCTGTCATGTTTGGTCTCCGTCTTCTGGAGGAAAGCACTCTGAGAATGGGATATACTTGTTTCATCTACAAAAAGTGTAAAAGAAAGTTTTAGCCCCATGGAAAACACGAATGTCTCTTGGAGCGCATATTAAGTTTTTGTTGAAACAACCGATAACAGCATGCTAAGCCTCCCAGCTTTGTTTCAATTTCAGTTGTTGGCTAGACCTTAGCCATAAGTGAAGCATTTACTGACCTAATCCCCTCCTGCTCCCGTGTGTGCAAAAATACACACAATTACCATTCCACAACTAAGCCATCCCAATGACTAACAGGGCTATTCGTGGCAAAGTCAGTTTGTCATAAAACTGGGGCTTCAGCTGGTAGATCATAGTGTGTTTTGGGTTGAAAGGGACCTTTCACGGTCAACTAGTCCAATCCTCCTGCAGTGAGCAGGGACACCTTCAACTAGATCAGGTTGCTCAGAGCCCCATCAGGCCTGACCTTGAATGTTTCCAGGAATGGAGCCTCCACCACCTCTCTGGGCAGCCTGCTCCAGTGTTTCACTGTCTTCACTGTAAAAATTTTCTTCCTTAAACATACTCTGAATCCAACCTCTTTTAGTTTAAAACCCTTACCCTTTGCCCTATTGCAACAAATCCTGCCAAAAATATTGTTCCCAAATAAGATAGGTAAGTACATAATAGATAGGAACATAGTTTTGTTAAAAATATAATAAAAAATATAAAGAAATGTTTCAGTCACATTTACACATAATGTAGACTTAAATCTCAAAGAATTATGGGATTGAAAAAGCTTAACTAATCTGTAATTAGCAGGGTTTTTTCTTAGGCAATATGAAAATTCATAGGAGTTTTTATATCTTATGATGAAATACAAATTTTAAATAAGCATGCACAGCGATGCAAACAGGGAGCCTTTGACTAGAAGAATAAAAAGAGAGGGTGCAAAGGCAAACAATGGCCCATCAGGTGTCAGAAATACATTAAAGAAGGGATCTCTGAAAAAAACCAAACTTGCTCAGACTAGTGCTAACTTTAATCAGGTGACAAATACTAATTTGCTTCAGGTCTAGCTTTGAAATTTAAATATAGTAATAGAATTACCAAAACATCTAAGTATCTATCTTTATGGCAGCCTTGTACAAGTCATCATATCATATCATCAAGTCATCAGCTCATCATCTCATCATCATGAAATAGCAGAGTTTATCTCAGGTGTCTACATTTCTGTTAGGAAGAGAGCAACAGAGAAGGTCCATTAGTTTTAACTTGCGAAGGAGAAGGAAAAAAAGATGTCCTATGTGCAGCAAGAATAAACTAATTTCCTCTTCCCAGCTCTTCTCTGGCCCTCTTTTCCCAACTATTCATAGTGATACAGACGGAGCATTACAGAAAAAAACATCATAACAACAATTATGAGGGCAGCGTTAAGTACTAAATGAACTCCCTTCAAGGAAGCATGATGATTTAAGGCTTAAAGTTAGCACAAGTCACTGTCAGCAGGGGTTCTTGAGAGGCAGGATAGCAGTTAGCACAAGAGCACTTCAAAATAACACCTCCCTATATTTATAATCAACTACCTGACTCAGTAATTTGAATCTCAATAAAAGCTTTGTATTCTATACTAGCTAAGCCAAAGCATTGTAATTGCTCCATACACAGCCTCTCCATGGGAGTCATACCATTTCTGCAGCTCAATGCAATTCTACTGAGTGAGGCCTGGGGGACACACACACACGGACATGCGCGCACGGACACACCCCTCTCCCCAAAACAAAACTATAACCAACCACATTTAACTTTATTATCAATACTTCCAGTGAAGCTTCAAGACCTAGTTCAGATCACTGAAATGACAGAAGACTACCCGGCTATAATTCATTTGCTGACTGTAAAGGAAGTGCAAACAGCAGGGGGCTACTAGCAGAATGCCTTTGCCCTTGCCCACTCACCTATAAAATCTACCCAAGCAAGGACGGAGAGAGCCAAGTCAATCATTGTCTTAACATAAATCTTCTTAAAGACCTTTGAAAGTGAACCTAGGAAGCACTTTGTCAAAACCATTTGGCAGTTTCATCAGCAACTTAGATTGTAGCCCAGCATTGCTATCAAAAAAATGTTCCAAAACAACCTGTAGTAGACAGTGGTTTAATTTCTTGGCCCTGAATACAACAGTATCATCCTTCGTAAACTCTGTGCCCTGTCTTCTGCTGAGAACTGCCTCTTGGGTTGCAGAAGGCCCAGGACACAGAAAGAAGGTCTTGTTGAGACTACATTATGATTTTAAATGCCAGACTTTTGATGCAAGAGTTAGAAACAAGCATTCACCTGGGCCGGGCTAATCCCAGGCAC
>NW_009707216.1:0-3662 GCF_000703405.1 Apaloderma vittatum | reverse complement strand
TTTTTATTTAAACAACAAAGTTAATATTTAGAACAAGCAATGTAAAAAACAGTCATAGTAAAGGTTCACATGTTGAATGCAGTAATTTATTTGTGTCTTTCCTGCATGTTTACTTTATTCTTTTTGAAGAAAAAAAATATTTCAGGTTTTGTATAAACTGTGAGTCTGGTCTAAGTTAATAAAAGTTACATGAAAATTATAGAATTACAGGTAGAATCAATCTGATAGTGCTCTATTTTTATATTCACATGACTTGTGGTAAGCAGAGAAAAAATAAAATATAACAGAGTTTTATGTAGTCTTATGTTAATTGTTAGAAAGGTGGCAATGCAAACTTCAAACAGTTTATTCCTACATGTAATATACAAAAATTTTATATATAATGTATACAACTAGATGTGTTATGCAAAAATATTACAATTAACAATTTGTAATATAGAATTAAAACAATTTTGTATTTATTTATTTGCATATTTCAATAGTTATTTTCAATAATACATTACTGAAATGCTATTCTGGTTACCATAATAAATATAATTACAATATATGTATAATATAATGCAAGTCTATATTTGTAGTTAGATATTATTCTTCAAAATATGTATTAACATATGTTGTTCATTTTACTAATGTCATCTTCAGTATTGGGAAATAGTTCAATTTCTTTAGTAGCCTACGCTTACTGTATGCTTTTATGTCTAGTTCGTATAGAATTGCTCTTTTTTCCATAAAATTCTATAATTCTAAGAAAGAACTTTTCTTTGTTTTATGACATAATATTACCTTTAACAAAGTGCTTTACATGGGCTGGCACAGTCTCTTTGTACACCATGTGGACATTTCCTGGAATTTATGTATAAGAAAATTACATTCTATACAGCTCTAGACTTCTTCAGATTTTTTTTATATTTATTTCAAATTATTTCCATATTATGGAAATACTTACACACATATTTCGATTCTTCAGCATTGACACAGACAAAGACAGTTTTGACAGAAAACAAATCAGCAAAGGATAATTTAAAAATCAACAGGATTGAATTATGTCCATTTTGTTTTCCACTTTTTATGTAACTTAAAAAATCTCAGAAGGCATTTTAAAAATTGTGATCCCTCTGGACTAATGTAACTAACAGTTACACACAGAGCTTTTACTTTCATTTTTTTTCCTTCTATATTATTTTCTCTTTAGATTTTGGTGCGGAACTTCATCAATAAATTCAGTAATATTACTAATTTTCCTCTCTGAAAGAGAAAACCAATCCTTCGTATTTAACATGTTATTTAAAATCCACTGCCTTCTGTCCCTCCGTCCTAAGGGGATTCATAAATACAGTAGGTCCAGCTATTAACAAGAAACTCAAAATCCTTTGGCTCTTCTTCAGTGAGCCCAAAGGCCAGGGATCACCTTAAAAAAAATAAATATTAAACCCTGAAACTTTTAGTGGAAAAAAACATCAAAGCTTTTGATTCAATGACAGCTTTGGGACTATCATGGAAAAGAAATACTGGCTTTGTCCTTCCTCTTTGAGGTCAGTTGTAAACATGGCAGCGTTCATGTTTTTATACTATTCCCATTCCCAGTGCTCTGGACCACTCTGCCTGGTTTTTGTCTGATGTGGTTTTAAGCTTGACCAGTATAAGGTGAAGATCAATGTAAATAAATTCAAGGGCAAAAGTATGGGGCAGTGACATGTCCGCAAAACAAAAAATAAGACTCTACAACAGCTGTGTGGTGTCAGTTTTGCTCGATGCTGCAAAGACCTGGGGCATTACGCAAGCCGACAAGAAAAGATTTGATGCATTTGATAGCAGGTGTTTAGGAGGGATCAGTAATGTCAAATGGCATCACTATGTTGGGAACATCGAGTTTCAGGAGAGAACAAGAAAGGAGAAGATTATGGACTTCCTAACAAGGAAGTGACTTTGATGGTCTGGCCACTTAGCATGGAGTGAGGCTGGATGGTGGGAGAAGGTCTTGGGAGCTGGATTTGCTTCTCCTGCCTTCACAGCCCATCCTGAGACTCATCAAAATGTCAGGGAAATCAGTAGAAATCTCCCCTAGATTTTGACCTCTTAACTTGTCTCTAAGGATGCAAAAACCTCGGGGCAAGGGCTGTTGCCTTACTTCTCCAGCACAGAGAATGTGCTCAGTACTCACTGACCTGGTGGGAGAGATGGGGAGCGAAAGAGATGAAGAGGAAAATGGAAATGAAACACACCTTCTTCTGCAAGGCGTTGCTCTCCAGCAGGAACATTCCTGTGAACCAAGGATTTCAGAACCAGGCCAGAAGGCTTTTGAAATGCAAGCTTAAGATTGTGCAGACAAAATGGGGTTTAAGAGGCTCCGCAGAGCCAAAATTTGCACTGGTAGGCTCCACCGCCTTCAATGAACCTTGCACATATTTGAGAGTGTAGAAGTTCCCTGTTGTTCATGTATTGTCTCAGACTATACATCTGAGACAGTGCCTGTAGCTGAAGAACATCTCTTAGAGAAACGTAGCCCAAAGAAGATAACTTAAAACAGATGGGAGCAAGAAATAATAAAGCCAGGCCATCTGGGTAGAGTGGACTTGTTAGAAGCAAGTGCAGCCAACTGTATTATGATGTAGTAATGTGTGAAAGAGGCTGCACTGATGTATGGACTATCTGCAAGTGGAATTTTTTCATGATTGAATCAAGAAAAGGAAATGTACTCTATCCAAAAGGTAATAAGAACCATATTTCAAAAAGATCCATGCTGAGCTCTTATGTCAAATAATGTCCAAAATAGCTCACTGTCCAAATGACGATCTTACCTTTTTGTTGCTTATTTTAGAAATTATTATGTAGGTTTTTAAATGTTCACCTTAAAACTCCAGCTGGTAGAGTCTGCTTTTTTAAATTTATTTATTTAAAATCTCTTTAGACTGCAGCAAAAGTAGATGCTAACTGTAATCAGTCATTTAAGTCAAACACTCAAATCTCTCTTAGAAATGACCATGCATTGCTGGTTTTCAGCTAGAAAGTTTCATTTTGATTTACTAGTCCATGAACAGTTATAGGCTAGCATTTCAAAAATAGACATCATAAAAATGTAATACTTCTAGTGGTAAAAAAGCTATTTCCCTGCCATATTGTATAATGTCCTTTAAAAGCAAGCACAAGAACACTAATTAATGATTCCATGAACGGAGTGTATTACAAAATTAATTTTAAAACAGCAGTACTTACCCCAAGCTATTTTCAGTTGAAATTTTGGCTCTAGCATTGACTAAAAGAAAGTGAAAATATTTATTCAGGCAGCTAACTGGCCTATCAGACATCCAGTATTCCAAAGATCTCATGACAGAGCAAACACTCACATGAGTGCGAGGGGACAGGCGGCATTTTAGCAGGACCGCAGCATGCCAGGGCTCTGCAGAATGAGACCTGGGTAAGAGCAATGACATTTAGCGAATTACTGTAGAAAACTGATAAGGGCATGCTCATTTTTTATGCTGAAGATCATGCATAATGCCTGCTGTGCCTCAGTACCTTTTCATAAATATAGAATGAAAGCTCATGGCAAGATGCTGACAGATGCTACAGAGCAAGGAAGAACCTCCCTCCCGGCCCAGGCGACCACGACCCTACAGTAGGTTTGAGCTTTGCAGCCTCATGTTGTAACACTGTGGTTGAAG
>NW_009707215.1:0-10437 GCF_000703405.1 Apaloderma vittatum | reverse complement strand
GTGTGGATGTGGGTGTGGGTGTAGGGGGGTGTGTGTGTGTGTGTGTGAAGTGCACACACATTAAACTCCTTCTCAACAACAGGTATCTCGTGATTTTTGTGCCTGTGGGGATGGTCCTGAAGGACTAAACTCTTGGACGTGTGTAGGAAAAGAGCATGGGACTGGAGGGTGGATACTCTGTCACCTCATCATGGCTGTGCCACTGTCACAGGACCATGGTCAAGTTATTTCACCTTTCTGAGACTTGCTTGTCATTTGACCTGTCTCTTGTCTATGAGGGTGGTAAAGTTTGGAATATAATTTGCTTCTGTGAGGTGCTTGTGTGCTCATAGACAGCCTGGCCATGCTCTGAAAATGTTGTGTAGTTCCCGAAGCAAAGCAAAAGCCTTGGACCTTACCAATAAACTCTCTTTTCTAAGACAACTTTTACATGAGGAGCTGTTCTATCTTGCACGTATTTCAATCTCTGTTGAGTTCCGACATCTGCTTAAATTGGGCAAGGAACATAAACAGGGCTTTAGTAAACAAGGGACAATGCTGTGTTGTGTATAGACTTATGCATCTGGAAAAGCTAATAAACATTCTTGATCTGAAAGGGATGTTCATAGTCAGCTGACACAGAACTTGCAATAGGTCTGACTAGGTATTAGCTCTGTAAGGGATGGAATGTCACTGTACGGTATCTTTGGTGCCTTTCTAGAAGCCAGGAATGCAAACAATATATAACTGTATGAAGCCGTAGCTTGTGCTTCAGTCTGGAAGCAGATGATATCCCTTTAATCCTATTGAGCATGTGTGGGAAATGAGCTCCAGCTACAAATGCCTGGCATCTTTCCTGATGGGAATCCAGCTCTCAATTTTCCTGTGCGCAGAACCGCAGACCTTTAAATTTCACACTTCTTTAGGAGCTCTTAACTGTGCCCTTTGCTTTGTGCAGCATGTGATAGGCAGAGCATAGTTCCAACCATGTGTGCCCGCTACAAGGCAAAGCAGAGCATATCCCACTGTGGCTTCAGTAGCGGAGAAGATTGAGCACTTGCTTTTTAACAAATACCTGTGAGAAAACTAACCAAGAGCAGCTACTTTCGGGATCTGTCACAGGTACGAGCCCCAACTGGCCAAAGCTGCCATAGATGCCTCCAAGGCTGAGCTTCCTGCTGCTGAAGCTCTGTCTCCTCTAGATGGACCCATGCCCCTGCTGCCAAGACATCAGGGAGACATCAGCAGTGACCTCCTTGCTCTGTGGGGCTGTTTTTCCACTGTCAGCTCTGAAATTCTGCTTCTGAGAGCCCATGAAAACTCCTCGGCTACTCAGTAGGCTATCTGTAGTTTCACCTGCAAGGGAGAAGCCTCATCAAAAGGCTGAAAGGTCACCTCAGCCGATGCTGAAGGAATTGCCTCCATCCCCATCACCGTGGGTTTAGCAGACGCGCTCTGCATGTTGGGGTAACTTTCAGTCAGTGTGATCGCCAGCTCACAGAGTGCTGGCAGAAGAATTAGAGTGGTGCTACCATCTCGTATAAGTGTTAAGTGTGTATGTATAAAGAATGAGGGAAAATGCACGAGCCCATGCCTCTGCACTGAAGGGAAAAAAAAAGGGGGCAGCGGGAAACACCAGCTCTTATTTTGCCTGTGGATATCAGACCAGGTTTTTACACTTCTTCAGATACATGTTTGCAAATAAGCCCATAATTACAGCAGAGACCATATGTCGCCTTCAGCCTGTAATGCAGACCAGCGATGTGAATAGAGGTGCTCACAGGGAGCTGAAGCTGCTTTGTCTCTTAGCTGCTCTATTTTCTGTGGACTAGCTTGTGCTCTTCCCATTCTGGATAATATTCTCCAGATAATCCTGAGACAAAGAGATGTCTTACATTGAGACAAAGGTATTACTTGCTTTGTACTACTGTATCACAATTATTTCATATTAAGGACAGATTGAAAAACAGTTTAGGAGGGGTTAGTAAAGTATAGAAGACCTTGTTTGTAGTGAGACCAACCTTGGAGTCAAACAAGACAATAAGCGGTTTGTTACCCCGGTAGCAACTTACTGGTGGAGTATTTGTAACCAGATGTATTACACTGCCTGTTTAGATTGGTTAAATGTTTATAACAAATGTGTACTCCCTCTAATTATATTTAACATGAAGGGTGACCTCTCTGAGCCTGGCTGTAAGCTTAGGTGACTTCAAAGTGCTGCCCCAGCACAGCAGAAAATTCTGAAGGCAAGGGATTGCTGAAAGGCTTCCTCCTGATTCTTTTCTCACTAGGGGTGTCCTGTGGTTTAACATCCGACAAGCAGGTTGATCAAAGGTATCCAGTGAGAAACAACATGACTGGCTCGACCAAGGGGCGAGAGAATGAAAGTTGAAAGATCTCTTTCATCTTGAGCACACTGTAAAATATGTTAATAATTTAGAGCATCCAAGGACAAAAAGATAGCACTTGAAAGGGAGGTGAGAGAAAGGCAGAAGTTTATAAGGGTTGTTTGCAAAGCAGTGAAATCAAACAAATCTTTCATTTGACTCTAAGCATAAGAAAGAGGTGTGAACAAATTCTTAATTAGATTGATGCCCAAGGCAAAGTGCTTTACCAGGGCTGCCTGGTTCTTTTGTGTCGTTTGTTTAAAATAAAAACTTAAAATAAGGAATGATCTTGAAATCCTGAGGCCAGGTGTCCCGTTTTGTTGGCTGTTGGTGTGTTCTCGCCTCCAGAGGTTGCAAGATTTGCCTTGAAGTGAATCCCAGGCAAGTGGGGAACCTCTGCCAGCCCAACAGCCCCTTCCTTGCCCTGCTCTGAGCAGGAGGTCGCCGGGGCTGCGCTACTTTTGAGGCGGAGCAGCCATCCTTGCATGCTCCTTTCCCACACCATTGAGTCAGGGATTTTGGAAACTCTTTGTATAGCTCTGAGATAGCCAGGGATGCTTCTCGGATGCTCTGTAGAAGCTACACGTAGAGCCCTGTGTTTTGGGACATGACTGTGTTTTAGCTCATCTCCCTGAGAATTGCGTTCCCTGTTCTCCTGATAGGAACACCTGAGAATAGAAATATCTGAGATAGAAACCCACCCTGAATTATTATTTTTTTTTACCCTCCCTGCAATGCCTTCTGCAGGTGTGTTACTTCTGCAAGAGATGGCTCTGAACCTTTTTGTCTGACCAGTTTAGCAGCTCCAAATATGAAGCATGCTAAAGAGCTTTACCCTGCAGTGCTTGCTGTTAATGAGGAGGAAAAAAAAAAAAAAGCTATTTCAGTGTGATAGGTGAGTTGAGAACAACTTTACAACATCTTCAGCTTTGATCTGTACTTATTCATCCCTTGGATAGAGCTAGTGCTGCTGCTTCTGTGTGTTTGAGCACAGTAGTTTGAACAACCTGAAGGTACACACTTCTCATAGTTAATGAAAAAGTAGAATGAACAAATGCATGCTGGGCTTTCCTTGGGTGCAGGCAACGTTGTTTTGCCCTGAAGACAGAATAGTTCTAAGTAGGCTGGGGAGAGAGCGGGGGCCAAACCCAAAAATGCTCATAGCTGGGCAGATGAGCCTCCCAGAACCCAAGTCTTTGGAAGCTTTCCAGCTATTATCCCATCTCTGTTGGATGTTGCAGTTCAGATGATTTCCATCTGTCTGCAGAGCGAGGGCGGCTGCGATTTAAAATGATGGCGCATTAATTGTTAAATTACATTGGAGAGCCCAGGAAATGCATGTTAGTGCCACATTAAAGAGACGTTAATTTATTGTGATTAATTGTACGAGGAATATCAAATGAATTATTGATTGGTCTCTTATTACCGCAACAGCTGTCTGTCATTACTGTGTGTGGTGGTTTGTGATAACTATTACCCTTGTCATTTTCTGGGCTGAAACTCTGTGATGAATCATAATCTACATTCCCACAACTAAAGGATGCCAATTTTCCTGCGTTCAGTGGTCAAATGAGTGGGTATCAAAGTTTAGTGTAGACACAGACTAAATCACCTAGTAGCATTTAATATGTTGTTCAGCATTAAACAGTCATTGAAGAATTAAACAGTCTTGGAAATGCAACCAAGAAGGGGTGCAGACACCTATTAGGGCAGCCTTCGGAGAATAAAAATGTGAGGTTCTGCCTGATAAGGTCAGCTCTGATTTTGACTGTGCTTGTCTTGAGTCCAATGTTATGCAGTGTGGGTGGAGTCCGCACAGTGACGTGTAGCTGGGGATATACTGATGTGAAAATTGCTTGTGCTTACACCGGTGCTTTCTCTCCAATTGGGATGAGGTGCAAAAGCCTCCCTCCCACTTTTTCTGCTTGTTGACAATCGTATCTTGTGCCCAGCTCAGAGCAGGCAGAGGCAGGTTTTATACATAATCCTGCATTCATGGAAGACACCAGCGCACTCTTCATTTTTAACTGTAGGCTAACCGGTGTTAGATCAAATTCACTATTTTGGGTGTTTCTTGCCCAACGCAGCACCCGGCAATCACTTCCTCCAGAGCCTTCTTTTCCGTGAGTGAGCTTTGTTCCTAACACCATAGGAGCAACTCAGGGAGATGTGATATGTGAGGATTATAATGCGCTGAGAGGGTATGACTAATTGCAATGACAGGGCAGAGCTGGTGGATTCATTGCAGAGAAATTAAATAGCACATTCCACACCACTGTCTGATCAGCTGTCGGCAAGAGAGGAAGGCACAGACAATGGGAAAGAAAGGCCAGGCTCCAGAGAAAACACCCAGATCCCCTCCTCAGCCAATCATCCATTCATACTGGGAATTATACCAGTGTATGTATGTCAGAAGAAGCCAAGCTGACATAATGGCCACTGGTGATTGATTAGTGAAATAAAAAGAAAAATGTGGGAGTGAAGACAAGCAAATGCATCTCCTCGGGGCAGGTATTCTTTGTGCTGTGCTGAATGGTTTTGTCCTTGCCCACCAACCTAAATTGATTTTCGGTAAAACTCTATTAATTCTTGCAAGTTGCAGACTAAAGTGGAAGCAACAATACACACAAAAAAGCAGCATGCCTTTTGCTAAGAAAAGCATCATCTCCAAAGATGAAGCCATAAGAGGTGAATTAACTCACAGTCACTGGAAGAAGTGGAAACCAGCACTAAAATCCTGCAGGGACGGACTGCAGCTTCTAACTGATACAGCAGCTTCTAACACCAGCGATGGCATCGTACCCTAAACTGCACCAGTGCAAAACCCAAAGGAACCCCTCAAAACAACAGAATCATTTCAACTTGTTGCGTAACGGAACGTGGAGGGTAACAGCTGTCAGGCTGTGACCCTAAATATAAAACAAATCAGATGCGAGGTAAATGAAAAGTAGAGACCGATTTGGCAGACATCCTCCCCTTCCTCTAAGCAGGACGTGTCTGGCACTCAAAAAAGAGCTCTGTGTGGAGTTGCCGATGAGTGCTAACAGCAAGGGGATCAATGGTCATGACAGAGCTTTACACATAGTTCGAAAACATTTTAAAACTCAATGCTATTACAGAAAGCAACACTTTCGCCTGCAGTGAAAAGAAAGGTGAAGGCAAATTCAAATGCAAC
The DNA here is from genome assembly GCF_000703405.1 of Apaloderma vittatum. Taxonomy (NCBI): domain Eukaryota; kingdom Metazoa; phylum Chordata; class Aves; order Trogoniformes; family Trogonidae; genus Apaloderma; species Apaloderma vittatum. The sequence continues at coordinate 4,896 of NW_009707215.1, read as the reverse complement.
TGGTAGAAAAACGCAGATAAATGGAGCAGTATCATCCTGCAGGTCTATGAAGACTGTTAGCTGCAAATTCAGCAAACCCATCCCCACCAGGCTCTGCTTGTGCTCTGCCTCCTGGGAGGATCTGCAGCCCTCCTGGCACTAGGATTGAGCTGTCTTTAGAGACACTGTGGCTTAGATTAAGTCAAAAGCAAAGATGCATTAAGCAAAGAAATAAAAATCATATAATCCCAAAGCTCTTGATCTAAAACCTCCTGACAGTAGTCAGCACTAACTCCACATCAAGGAATAAAATGGGTGGAGAAAAAAAAAAAGTATTCCCTTCTATGTAATGAAAAAGTTTGGAGACTGGAGTGTGGGGTTAGGAAGATCAAAGCTCTTTTCTTGCTTCTGTTGGAGGCCAGGACTATCATGCAAAGTGTCCTGCTCCTCTGTGCTGCATTTTCCCCAAATGCAAGTAGGGAAGTAAGAAGTCTTTAAAAAGTGATGGATGCAAAGTGCAAGTTCAGTGTTCTGTATTGTGATCCACACCCAAACGCCTCTGGTTTGACTTAGTAACACTCGTGAAATCTTTTGCAAACTCCCTCTCCTTCTTCATTTAGCTGCAGAAAGGAGACTGAGCAGGTTTAAGGGTTGCTGGAGTTGCAGCAGACCTCAGGTGCACTGGGTGGAAGGACAGGGCCACAGACACAAACCCCTTAAAAATGCTCTCTGAGTTCTCTGCTGCTCACGGTACAATTTGTTTTTATTAGGCATTTCTTTCAAAGGTTTTTGAAATAGCTGAATGAGCTAGTTAAGACTTAAAAGTGAACTGATGTGCATGTTTTTTAATTTACCCTGACAGCTTAATTTGTTGAAGAGGAAAACCTCAATCACACAGTAACTTTTCCTTCCCCACGTAAAGCTGAAAAAAGTGGGCAATTCAATATTTAAGCCTCTCAATCTCCTTTGCCGTGCAATGATACCCCACATGCAAACCTTGACTCTACCTAATGGTGTGATATTTTTAAAATGCTTGTGTAGTATTGCAGTAACCAGATCCTACCTGGTGCCATGGATGTTTTTGCATTGGCTGGATGAGTCTGGGAGAGTTCTGGCCTTCTGCTTCAAAAGATGCACCTCGCTCTCTTAGGGCGGACTTCTAGAATATCTTCCTGTGCTCAAAAGTAAATGACAAGGCACAGACCTTTTCGTTTTGAAATCCGCAACAGAAGTCCAGTGGAGTTAAATGAGAACCAGATTGTGCTCAGATGTATATTGAGACCTGGAACTGGAGAGGGAGTCTTCAGTCACCCTCCACATCATTGCTGCATGGCAGGGAGGAGAAGTGTCCTCTAAAGTGAAGAGGCAGAGAGAAAACCACACGACTTGGGGAAGAGAGAAGACACCATTCCTGGAGATATTTAAAAGCAATATACACGTGGTGCTCAGGGACAGGGGTTAGTGATGGGCCTGACAGTGCTGTGTTAACAGTTCAACTCAATCTTAAAGGTCTTTTCCAACCTAAATGATCCTATAAAACATGTACATGAGACATTTCTGTGTCATTTTCTCAGAATAAGTTTTAAGCACTGATGATGCCTAGATCCAAGAGGATCTGCCCATACCTGGTCTTCAGCTCTGCTTGCAGGTATAGGAGTCAAAATAGTAGGAAAACAAAGCAGGAAAAACATACACATGAAGCATAAAGAACATTTCTGTTTGCTCTAATCAATTATGGTCCCTTTATGTGGTGGCTTTTTGCTTGAGAGGCATCGTATAGATGTGAATGTGCCTTTCTGGCCCTGCTGAGGGACTGGGAAGGATGTTACTCAAGTCAGTGTCTGGGCTTTGGTTCCCTATGTAAAACACCTTGCTTGGATTCAGCAAGGCCTGTGGTATTTGCCTGGTGTGTGTTTGGGTCTTTCATGGGAGTGTGGGAAGCCTTATGGCCTCCCCTGTGTTTGGCAGAGATATTAGGGTGAGCTGCTAATTCATATATAATGAAACAAACTACTAAGTGTTTGCAGCCAAATGTTACACGATCATGAAAGTACAAAAAAAATCCCTGCCTGCAGTGTCTGAAGGGACCTACAGGGAGGCTGGGGAGGGACTTTTGACAGGAGTGTCCAGCGACAGGACAAGGTGAGATGGATTTAAATTGAAGGAGAATGGGTTTAGGCTGGATCTTGGAAAGAAATTCTTCAGCCTGAGGGTGGCCAGACTCTGGACTTGGTTGCCCAGAGAGGCTGTGGCTGTCCCCTCCCTGGAGATGTTCAAGGCCAGGTTGGATGAGGCCTGGAGCAAGCTGGGCTGGTTAAGGGATGTTGGATTAGATGATCTCTAAGGTCCCTTCCAACCTAAGACATTCTGTGATTCTGTTTCCTTGCTACCCTGCACGTGTGTTTGTGAGGGCACAGGTGCTGACTCAGCTCGCCTGGGTTCATAACTGGTGCCGTCGCACGGGCTGGTTCTGCTCTCCTCCTCTGCTCAGGCTGCTTGCTCCTGTCCCTTCTCTTGTACCGACACAGGTGCTTATCAGAGGTCATGAGATTGGCAGAAAACTCATACCGACAGCAGAAAACCCCATTGAACCCTGTTTTTCTTCCGAGTGTTTTGCCCCTGCAGTGAAGTGAATGATCAGCGTGGGGTTGGGCGAGTACAGAATTGATGCGAGAGCAAGAGGAGGAAGGTGTGTGTGTCCCCCGCAATCGTCCTTTGAGAAAGAGAGTGTAAGTAGAAGGATCTGCAAATGACGGAAGAAAAGCTGGAGGGAGTGCTTGGAGATGCTAAATCAGAAGAATTGACTTCTCTGTCAGGTTGTGGATCCAGCCCTTGCAAGAAAAATGCCCCATGACCAGCTTTCAATAGCATAAAGCACTTTGTTAACATTTTAAAGAATATAATCTAATTTTATCCTGGTAACATTTTAAAGAATATAATCTGATTTTATCCTGTTGCTTTCATTCCTTCAGTAATGAAGATAGGCTTGTCAGTAGGACCTTTTAATACAGTGATTTTGGGGTCACTTTGCTTCAAGCACTCTTCCACCTCTGGGATGCATTCAAAGGACAGTGGTGTCAATGGCGTTTACTCCTTTGCCTTGGAATGAGAGCAGTGACTTGACTTATTTTTCTGAGGTATTGGAAAAGTTCGCTGACACGAAGCCTACCATTAAGACTGAAGAACTGGGACTGTATTTTTGAAACCTGTTAAAGTAGTACTTCTATGGCTCAATTAGAGGGGAGAAGGAGGAAATTTTGAAACCATTAGATGAAAGCCTGATTGTCAGATGAGTTTAGAGAATGAGCTTCCTCCCAGATCACTAGTAAAAGTTGATGTTTTCTGAAGAACAGACAGCAACATAATGCAGTCTGCATTGTTACAAGGAACACTCCCCTTTTGTTGCCTGCTGGCTTGGTTAAGAGCTTGCAACAACTGCAAGAGGGAAGGGAAACAAGTTGTTACAGGGATTTTTCTGGTGCAGGTTGCCCCACGGCTGCAGGAAACTCCTCTCAAGCCAATCTACTCAGAGCACTAAGGCTGCTGGGTGCATCTGCCTCTGCTGAAAACATCTTTTACCACTGCAGTGATTCATCAACTGCATTTTGCCATCTGTTTCGCCGCTCATGTATTTTTAGGAGAACGGAAATTCATGGGTTTAGCGCAGAAAAGCTCTCTCTCCATCCCAGCCTGGAAATGCTGCTGGCTGGGCTCCTCGTGCCAGCTGTGCCTGGGCTTTCCTCACAAACACAATCTAAGCTCAGGCAAGCAAAATATCATTTGTGAGGACGTGCCAAAACCGGTACGTACATTTGTAAACCTCAGAGCCCAAGGTACTGATTGCCAGACCCATGAGAGCAACGCTTAGGGCTTAAACCAGTTAGAGGGCAAGAAGCTCTAAAAAACACCAGCTTTCCAGCACCTAGACCGCCATTGCAAAGGCAAAATAGTGTTTTGGAAGCCAAAAAACTGCATCAACAGAAACTGGGAGCAACTCTGCCAGAGCCAGTGGCATAAACCTGGAGCCTTCTCGGAGCGTTACTGAGGTCTGTGTTCCATATCTACATGTTTTGATCAAGTTTGCCGTGGCCGCCTTGGGGTCTTGATTAAAACCTCGTGTTGCCAACAGTCCTCTCCTCCTCTTTCCCAAAACAGGAATTTGCAGAGCAATCAGAAGAAGAATTTCCACTGGTTTCCATGTGTCTGGGGCCCAAAGCCTTGCAAAGGAAACCCTTTGTCACGGTCTATCACCTGGTATTTCAGAGATCCCCTGGATTTATCTAGCTCTGCCTTTCCTAGATCGGTAAGCATTTCATATTTGGCTAAGAGATTTATAACCTGCTGTGAAAAGTGAGGTGTGTGAGCTTTGTGTTGTCATTAAGCAAAATGCACGGAAAGCCGGGGAGCCGAGAAATTCTCGTTCATCTTGCGCTCACTAGTGCCATTTAGAACTAAGCTTTACCTATGCAGAGTAATTATAGATCTACATAGACAGTATAGATCTACATAGATGGAAATCTATAGCGTTTTATACATTTTAAATTTTATTTTAAATTGTGGGGTTAAAAAAAATCATTTTCAATTCTGCTGGTTATGTGCCCCTTTGGTAAATGTATTTGTTAGTACACTGTGTAATTAGTAACACCTAGGCGTAGAGCAAGCTGACTTTGGTGCGTTTTCTGTCACTTGTGACTCAAAGTTTATTGTGATAAATAGCTAAGTATGACAAAAATAATTTGCTAGCAGCTGAAGTAAAGCACATTAGGTCATGTCACAATAGTTGGACCAAGTCAGATTTTACATTTTATTTGACTGTTTCTAGCATTTAACTAAGAGTAGCTTCGGCTTTCATTACCTACAGTTCAAACTTTCATTATTTTTTTTTTTAAATTTATGTATTGGGTTGGCTCAGCCGGA
>NW_009707214.1:0-2487 GCF_000703405.1 Apaloderma vittatum | reverse complement strand
CTTCCAACCCCTAACATTCTGTCATTCTGTAAAAAAAAACCCACTCTAAATAAAACTTTATTTTTTGTCAGGCATTTTAATCAGTGTATCTGAGCGGCTCATTCAACTTCTAATCCCTAATTCCCTAATGTTTTTAAATTATTTCTATGAAACTGCAGACCATCCCTATTATAGACTTTTCTCTGATATATTGTTTGTTAAACACAGCTTTAATTCTGCCAGTGACTTTATTTGATGCTAGACCCCTCAATAACACAACCTCGTATTAGGGGGACAGTAATTCAGTATTTAAGTGCAATTTACTATCCCATAACAAGGGATGGTACTTGCACAACCACAGGAAGCCCTTCCCATCCATTGAATAGTGAGTTTCATGTCCTGAGGCAGTAAACCCCACTGGCCCGCAAGGTGATCCAGCATATACTCCTGTTGACTCATGATGGATGTCATCTCCAGATCACAGGGAAGATTTCTTTCGGGGGAGAGTTCTGGAGGAGCCAGAGCAAAGGTTCTTCTCTCTGCCTGTAGTACTGGGGTTCCTTTGCCTGGCCCAGTGCCTTCAAATTTATTTGTTTGTGGGTATGAGCCCCTAGAAATCCATTGCTCAACATGTCAGTCCATCATTTATACTTCTCTGTAATCATGAATCATGTCAGGTTATGCTAATTTGGAGCCTGTGATCCAGTACCTCCAAGTGCTACATCATCTACAGCAAATGCTCATTTAAATGAGCAAGATGCAGTGGATATATTTTGCAATTCCCCTACCATCTTACACTGATAGCCTTGAAGATTTTCTGCTGTGTCTCATCCTTCACTGCAGTCCCTGCAAATTTATTCCTCATTATTTCTGAGACTGGATAATTGTTATTTATATTTACATTATTACATTTTCTAGGTTTCTTCAACCCGTACACTCTCTGAATCAAACTTAGGCTAAACATGTTTTTAAACCCAATATTGCCTTTTCATTCTTTTAACTATAACAGACTTGATCAGTTCCAGTTAAAGATAAACTTCACATCACATAATCCATTACTCAGAATTAGTTTCATGCTATGCATTCTCAATTATACTTGTCTTTCTTCTATGTATTTACATTTTCCATTCATTTTTTTTCCCCAAGTGATCTATGTTTATTTTATAATTTATAAGCATTTCATTATTTTTTAATGGAAAAAAAAAACATTCTTCGCTTCAGAATTTTTCAGGCAACCCCCATGCAGAACTCCTCCATGCTGCTGTCGGCTCTGTTCCCTGGAAGAAGGCCTTGTGTGCACAAGAGCTTGTCTGTTTTTCTGACTAAGTTGGCCGTGAAAGGTACTACCTGTCCCTGCAAACCTTGTCACTCTCTGCCCTCCTGATCAGCGAGATGTTCTTTTTTGTTCCTCCTATTCCAGGCTGAAAACTCTTGCAAAAGGGCTGTATTTATTTCTGAATGCTGAGTTGCCTGGGTCTGTGCACTTTCCCACTTCTCAAGCACCTTTTTTTTCTTTGATATTTTCTTGCTGTTTATTCTACAGCATCTCTTCCAAATTCCTCCTCGTGCTGTGACCTCTTGCTTCCTCCCTCTCCTGCTGGTCAGTCTGTCGAGGGTAGCTGCAACTTGTTTTCCTTTTAACATTTTCGTTCTGCCTTGAGTATTTCTGCAGCTTAGCACAACCTGATAGAACTTTCCCTAAGACTCAATCTCCATCCTCCAGCAGTCCTTCCTCGCAGCTCTAGAACTTTGGTGCTGGTCACTATCTGATTTCTTTTAATGCAGCTTGACAAAGCACTATAGTTATGCATCTTCCTCGTTAGTTTAAGATCAGCCAACGAAGACTTCAAAAGGACTCTATTTGCAGTTTCCAATGAAATCTCTCCCTTTCCAAAGGTTCATTTTTTTGGGGGAAGGTAATATTCACCAAATATATGACGCCTACCCATTTTTCTGGCTTAATTATGTGCTAAAACCAACAAGAGTAGTGAGAGGTACTGTAAGCTCTAGGTTAATCATAGAATCATAGAATGGCCTAGACTGGAAGGGACCTTAGAGATCATTTTTATCCAGCCTCCCTGTTGCCAGGGACTCCACCTCTCGACTAGATCAGGCAACACACGGGGACCGAACGGGAATTGAATGTGCGACCTTGGCGTTGTTAGTGTCATGTTCAACTGGCTGAGCCAACAGGCTCCCTAATGCTGTGGATATAGTTCATTATGAATTAAATATCTCTGACAGCAAAGTCTCAGCAACTGACGCTGTCAAAAAAAAAAGACTGTTGGCAGCTCTTTCAAAGCTCATTTGAAAATAATAAAATATTATGGCATTTTGGGAAAGTAGACTTCTCTATATTCCTGCTTTCCAAAGCTGAGACAGAGAAAACTGCAATGTTTGACCAGTTTATGGTTGGAATAGATCTCTCTTTTTGGAGTAACTTCTTTGAAACCAGTGCAGCTGGAATACCAAAAAAAAAGCCAGCAAAACATAAAATAAAATAAAATA
>NW_009707213.1:0-14448 GCF_000703405.1 Apaloderma vittatum | reverse complement strand
TCAACTAGATCAGGCAATACATGGGGACTGATTGGGGACTTGCTACGTATTCTGTCCAGAGCAGTCAGCAAAGGTAATTGTCTTAATTTCCCTATGGAGTGTAGCTCAAGAATTATCAGCAGCAAAAGTTTCATTTGTGTGTTGCAAATACTAAGGGCCATGTGGAAGCGACTGTGGAAGAGCCTGGCTCTGCTATTACCTACAAGAAAAATCACTGCAGACTTTTGTACAACCTCTGAACTTTCTCACCGTTTCTCATGTAAATTCACTTCACTGATCAATCCTCCCCTAGAGAAGAGCAGGAAAAAGCAGTTTTGTCACGCTGCTGCCCTGCACCATTTTCATGGTGAGGAAATGCCTGAAGAGCTACTGAAAAGAAAAAAAGGAAGCTCCTAGAATTGGTGGTTTCAATTTTCCATGTATTTTTTTCATATATTCTGATATATTATTTCTCGTCAGTATTGAGTTTTAATCAGGAAAGAAAAGTTGCGCTAAGGAATAAAAATTGCCAACATTCTTTAATCTTTGATTTAGTAAATTATGTAAGCCAGCAGTTTTACAACTGAATGGGCGTATGGCAGCGTGGCTGGATCTCTGAACTTACAAAGGAGCATCACAAAAGTCAGATGTAGGATCAGAACAACTTTTTCGATGCAGCAGTTCCCAGTCTTGAAGGTAACCTCTTAAAATTATGTAGGATTTCCTTCCCACAGTCTTCAAGTGATATTTAAGAAGTAATGAGTTCTGTCTTGTTTTAGAAAGATAATAATTAAAGAATCAAAGTGGTTGGAATTCTTCTTGTGTAAAGAAGAATGATATTTGTGTAAAGTCAAATGATATTGTATGGTTATAAATTGCATCATAGACCCGTCAGAAATTGCTTCTGTATGTATTCCTTACTTACTGCTAACAGATGGCCAGCAATTTAGAATTTGTTTTTAATGAATCCTTAGCCATATCGGCTATACTGATGCTTTTGCTATCAAAAGTAGTGCCTACTATGGGCGTTTTCTGAATACACTGAACTTTTAGCTATTTCTGACCCTAAACGCAGAATTAAACGATCCATTGAATTGAGACAGCTGTTAGTAGCCTCCTTAGAAGCTGAAATGCCACATATTAATTTTTCTCTCTAAATTGTTGAAATTTGTGAGACTACAAATCTCTTAACGGAACATGACTGTCAGTGGCCAACAGTTTAAAAAGTAACCAATCAGAATGCCAGCTCTGTTTCTTGATCTGCCATGGAACTAGCACTGCTGCAGTTGGCATGATGACAGAGCATCCACAAAACTGATTCTTCAGGAACGTTTGCAGCCCTAACATATACAGTTAGAGTCCTCAGTCTCCCAGGAGAAAGTCCCTATTTAATCCATTACTGTATATGTGGCTGGACCTCCCAATACAATTTTTAAGAGAACTATGTCCCATGGTAGTCTGTTAAAAATGTGCTTTAATAAAATCATAGAACTATAGAATCCTAGAATGGCCTAGGCTGGAAGGGACCTTACAGATCCAACCTCCCTGTCATGGGCAGGGACGCCTCTCAACTAGATCAGGCTACTCCAGTCTCCGTCCAACCTGGCCTTGAACACCTCCAGGGAGGGGGCACCAGAGTCTTGTCACCCTCGCACTGAAGAATTTCTTCCTAAGATCTAATTGAAATTCTCTTTCAACTTAAACCCATTTTCCCTTGTCCTATCAGTGGACACACTTGTAAAAAGTCCCTCCCCAGCCTTCCTGTAGGTTCCCTTCAGGTACTGGAAGGCAGCTATTAGGTCCCTCCGAAGTCTTCTCTTTTCAAGACTGAACAATCCCAGCTCCCGCAGCCTGTCCTTGTAGCAGAGGTGCTCCAGACCCTGGATCATCTTTGTGGCCCTCCTCTGAACACACTCCAACAGATCCACCTCCCTCTTATGGTGGGGGCACCAGAACTGGATGAAATAGTCGAGGTGGGGGTCTCACAAGAGCAGAGTAAAGGGGGAGAATCACCTCTCTTGATCTGCTGACCACGCTTCTCTTGACACATCCCAGGATGCGGTTGGCCTCTGGGCTGCATGAGGGCCCTGCCGGCTCATGTTGAGCTTCTCATCTATCAACACCCCCAAATCCTTCTCTTCAGGGCTACTCTCAACCCATTCTGTGCCCGGTTTGTATTTGTGCCTGGGATTAGCCCAGCCCAGGTGCAGGACCTTGCATTTTGACTTGAAGCTCCTGCAGTTTGCACTGGCCCATTTCTCAAGCCTGTCAAGGTCCCTCTGGATGGCATCTCTTCCCTCAAGTAAGACCACGGCACCACACAGCTTGGTGTCATCGGCAGACTTCCTGCTGTCATCTATGTCTTCAAAGGACTTGCAGAAATAGGAAGAGATGCATGACCCCCATTGATACTGTATGGATGATCTCAGTTATAATACTGCAGTAGCTGTGTTTGGAGTAAGAAGTTCAGCAAGATTTGAATTTGAGGATTTCTGCTCCCCTGGTTGGGCTGGAACACTTGTGAGATGTGAACAAGGATCTTTTCAATCATCCTCTACCCTCACTTTTTCCTCTGACTGTAGTAGGGTTATGTTGCTTCCAATGCCGTTTTGACCATATTCTTCTCTGCTTGTCTGTGGATTTCTGATGTGCTTCACTGTGCTGCTTCTCTTCCACCTTTTCTCTTGTTCTACCCCTGCAACCATTTAATTTCCCTGTAGGTCTGCTAAATCTAATCTAGCTAAGGACTTATTTTGTTTTCCTACTATTCAGCTCTGTGGTATCTGGGCAAGTTAAAGCATTGCAGCTTGGTTGCAAAAAAACGTAGCTTTCATCTAACCTCAGTTTCTTCCTGTTGCTCCTATTTCGTACTGTTTCCATCGTGGTAGGAATGCGAAGTGTAAAAAAAAAATATATATATATTAGTCTAATGATGAAAACTAGGGTCTCTTTGGTCACTGTGGTTACTCTCAGAATCTGCCCAGTTGTTTTTATAATCTTGAATCCTGAGGCTTTGGCCAGAGATGATGGTTTGTTCATACAGAACTCGAGTTTGAGCAGAATTCTCTTCTGTAGAGGAGTGAGATTTGAGTGTTTTCTCACAACAAGCTTTATAAGTGCATTAATTCTTGGAATAACCTTCCATTTCTATATGTCCATTTCTGTTCATCTTACTTCAAATCTAGTAAAATGAGTTCCTTTTGTGATCAACCTTTGTTTTACCGTTTTTTTGGCTGTGAAAATGGTCAAGTCCTCCAGTGAAGGACGCTATTGAGTCAGTGATCAAAGCTGTGGTGTTATGTCACAAGTGGAGGAAGTTTCTTTCCTTCAGGACCTGGTATCTGCACCGTGATGAAGGCTGTCATAGGGTTCCAAAGCTTATTAGAGTTGTATTTCTCATCACTAAGCTTCAGGTGAAGCTTTCTCACTAGTTGATGAGCCTCAGACAGCTGGGGAATGTTGAAGAACCCCAAACCAAAGAAGATCTAGCATTCAGTGTTAATAAGATGTATTAATCTCTGCTAATGAAAAAATTACTATCATCTTCTACATTTTAAAAAAAAAAGCTTCAAAGGAAATTCAGAACAATAGATCATTTTTATTTTTTTGTAAAAAAGAAATTACTGTGTGCTAAGAATTTCCACTTTCAAACATATAATAGAACAAGCTGGTATTGAGAGAGAAGTGTTGTAAAAATACAGAGATTTCTCATGTCTAGATCATAGTATTATTTCATAAGAAATGATTAGCATCCACCAAAATTAATATCCTATTCAGCCATTGAAGGCAAATTAAATGCAAATGAAACTCCTCAAATGAACACATAATGCTTACTGCATTGAGGTTTCAACAGACATTTGTGATGCTGAGTAGGAAAGAAATCAAAGTTACATTGAATGTCCTTTTGCAAATGCAAATGCCATCATCCATTTCTTTTTATGCTTTTCTGGTTTGTCTTCTTTGTTTTGTAAATATGGTAATTGTATTGCAATTGTATTAAAATTGGAAGAAGTCATCAAAATTCACGCAGCAAGCGTGATCTTCTTCCAAAGTGATTTGGCTCAAAGGTGTAAAATGGATTTTGAATTTTAAGTTTTAAAGCTTATCACATTACATTTATATATTCTACTATGAGATGAATGAGATCAAAGATATGATGTGTTAGTATGGAACCACCCCCCCCCCCCCCAAAAAAAAAGAATGTGATAATGTGCTAGCTATTTTTTTTTAAAAAGGAAGGCTGTCCAATGAGTTGGTTTTTTTTAAGCAGTAGGGAGTAAATGGTACTGTTCATGTGGGATTCACAGCATAGGTAGCAGATTAAATCCATTAAAGGAGAGAAAGCCAAGTTACTCTAAGTGAGTGACCAGCAAGAAAGGTGATCTAAGTCTTAGTTCACCACATGCTTGCTTTAAAAAAAGAATTAACTCTGATGGCATAGGAACACAAATGTCCATTATATTAGGGAGTGAATACTTTATGTAAATATTCAATAGAAATATTGATTGCCTTAATTATTATAAACTACGTAGTCATATCTGACGATGAAGTAAAATGTGAGCAGATGCGCTCAGCCTCTCAACTGATACAAATACAAATTAGGATAAATCTGTGAATTAGTAGAGTTATGCTAGTTTGCCCAGGGGAACTTGGCAGAAAATCTGTAAAAGCTGATGTAATTTTTGATCTATGTTGGTCAAGATCTTCAAAAGATTTTTGCATATTTTTTGTTTTAATGGAGAAGTTGTTGCTATGTGGCACAAGTTACAGCAAACACCGAAAGTGTTTATAAACGACATGATTTTGGGTGCTACATAAACAAACGGTGCTTGAAAACTCACAATATCTTTCGTAACAAATTCCATCATCAAGTGTGCCAGCTGAACCAATATCAGCCAGGAAACCACCACTAGGCAAAACTGGTTGATGACCACAAACCAGGGAAAATTGGATACTATGCAAACTACAGGCAGGAGGAGATAAGCACAGAACACGGGCAAATAGAGCGTTTGCACAACCACAGGCTAATGGTTTTCAAGAGTTTGTGTAGGGCCCTTGGCTTACTGTTGGCTTTCAGTAGTCTCTTTGCTTTTTGGTGTTCCTTAGGCTTCTTTTACGTCCATATCTCAATAAGTCTGTTTATATGGGCATATAAAAATACATTCTAGTTATACGAATTACTGAAACTAACTACAGCTTGCCTTTCAGCCTGTATGGGTTGGAATCACTAACATATCTTTCTGCTGCAGGTAGCAGTTTTTCAATAGGTGAATTTTTTTCTCTGGGTCACTGTGGGTAAATCAATTTTCCGGTGTGGTGGGTCATAATCTATCAATGATTCCACTGTCTTTAGAGGTGTTCTCATTCAATTGAGATGTAAATAGAAAAGTTTGCTGCATAGCTTTTTTCTCAACCTTTTTTTTTTTTTTAGTGCATGTATGAATGGACTAGACATGTGTGCAAATAAGTTTATATAAATACAAGAATTCATGACGTAACTTTTCCTGTTTACACTGGATAAGAATAGGCAGAACTGACAGCTCTTTTTTTTAATGTTACTGTTTTATTACAAAAACTATTTTTAAGGGCTAGATTACATAAAATGCTTTAAGTTGGGTTGGTAGATGCAATTAATTTCAACAGTATTCCTTTTCAGGTCTAGCCGAGTCCATAATTTTTCCTTATTTTTGTCAGATTAATTGATACTTTATTCATTTTTGTTCAAACTAATAACATTTAAGATCCCTTAATAGAGGAAAGTGCGGGCCTGGCTTGATTTGGAGATTTCAAGTCCTGTTTTGCAGATATGCTGATGTTTATGAAACCATCAAGCTTTGATCGTATTGGTTAATCCAATTTAAAGATTTGTAGAATTCCTATGTAACCTTCAGCTTGAGATAATCATTGGTGATGGTTTCAGAGAGAGAGATTATCAGCATACCTGGGAGAAATACTGTGTGTGAGCATTTGCAGCTATTACCATTTAAATAGCTTGTGTCAACCTAAACAATACACAAGGGTTTGGATGACATTTTTGGTGGGAATTTGATTCCAAGGATCTTTACGGTGTGATAAGTGCATGATCCAAAATGACAGCTTATGGAGATAGGCTGAGCTGGGGGACAAACACCGATCTCGAGCAGACGATGATAGGCAAAACCACACCCCAGCACAGAAGGGGCAAGAAATAACAAATAGATGGAAAACACTTTAAACGCTTTCCTCCAGTATGTACAGCACTGTATTGTGACATACATCAGAGAAATCTCATCTTCCCAAGCTTCTTCCAATTTTCTATAGGTTATTTAAATAGATTCACCTCTAATAGGACCAAATTGAATGGAGAAGTAGAGTTTTTGTTCTGGTTGCATCCATACTGCCAGAAGACTGTCTGTACAGATCCTGAACTCCAGGTTCCTCGATCTGTGAATCATTTGCTCACAGCTACGTGTCTGAATAACTCGTTAAGCTTAATGTTTCAAATATAACTAGGAAAGAATTTTCAGGATTGAGGGGAAGTTGTGATTTTTTTTATCGCATCAAAATCCTTAGTTGATCTTTATGAGACCCTCCAGAGGAAGACACGTTCTAAACAAAACAAGATCTGGAAAAAAATAAGGTCCAGGGAGTCTCAGAGCTGTAAATTTGCAACTTGGAATGTTAGGCAGGAAGGAAGAATGCTTGCAACCTGCTCCTGCGTGCTGGGGTGCAGAGAGCTGTGAGCACAGGGCTGAGGGAGTGTCGATGCCCACCAGAGCCGAGCGGGGGCAAGTTGAGGGGAAGAATGCAACTTCTGGCATCAGAATCTGCTGTCTGGGTTATTTTTTAGAATAGTGCCTTAGTGTTAAATTACAGCTTAACTCTTAATCGTATGGCACTTCCATAATAAACACAGGCTGCCTGGGTTCATCTGGAAACAATCTCACACGTTTGATTCATTTTATTCACGGGGACATTTTTTAAGTCATCTGCTGAGTGGGTTTGGTGCTTTTCCCTCTTTTTTTTTTTGGTTTTTCCCCTCCCCCCTCCCCCAAACCTAACTTTGAGTGCTTGCAAGGAAAGAAGAAAACAGACACCAAGAGAAACTGAAGTTCTTCATTTTGGGAAATGTGCCTACAAAATTTGTCTAAAACTCTGACCGTTTTATTTTTGTAAAAAAAAAAAAATAAAGATTGAGGAACAGATTTTTCTGATTGTATTCTTTGTATGCAAAGTTGTTTAGATACTTTGCTTGAAAAGGTTTGCTCTCTTTTAGTAAATGGACAAGAATGGATTGGTCAACATGAAAATGTAAGACAAACTTTATGTTTGGAAGCAGAAAGTTTTACTTAATACTCCAGTCGCATGAGAGGTGATGTGTGATGCAAAGCAGTATGGACATCGGAATATTGACTTTGTCTTCAGGAAATTTGAGGAGTAATAATGTGAATGACAATATCAACACTGCTATTGTTGTTGTTCATTTCTCTAGGTGTACTTCAAAGTGATTTCTGCCCGGGAATTTCCTTGATACTAGTGTATTGCCAGTACTTTAACAGGTCTATAGGCTATCAATATACTTGGTTATCTATTTCAATGTTCTTTATACAGCTGTCAGTCAGTTGCCTGCCAGTGAAATCCTGTTTAAGAAAAGATTCCTTGATTTTACTTTACTTGTTCAGTATTATCTTTAGAGATACATGTATACAGATGGGCACACACGTATACAGATGTGCCCACTGTCTGCATTTGTGTGGGCTGTGAGAGTTGTGGAGATGGATGTTTGCATTTCAGCCGCTTCCTAGAAGCTGATTACAAGAAAATATGCTTATGATGCTCTTCCAACTGAAAGCTAGTCTGATGTATACTGACACCTCACCAATAGATAATGTGTGACGCACAACAAAACAATAACAAAAAAAATAGTGTCATTTAAAAACAGGCACTGAACACTACTGAGAATGTTAAAGGATGCAACCCCATCAGTTTTGCATCAGGTCAGACTTTATTATAGTTTATAATTTGTCTGAATTCCTCTTAAACTCTGCTTCAAGCATCTCCTAGGTGTTTAGACTGGAGGAAGATAAAATGCATAGATGTATATTGCTGCCTAATAAATCTCCTTCACGTTTCCCTCTTGCAGAGACAGAGTAGCCTGACCTTGGCAAAGGGCTATAATCTACTGTCTTTATAGAGATGAGGAAGCAGCTTTGACAAGTAGAAATTAAACCCTAGATGGTCCAGGACTATCTAGCCATTGCTTAATCTTCTTAATATGGTAAGACAAATCCCATTCTTCATTTTTATATTAACATATTTCAATTTTATTACAGTTTTTAACTCTTAAGCAGAGCTGTAGGAGCTTGGATAGAAATGCCAGATGAGCGCACACGTTAAAAAGGAAAAGAACTCCTCAGCTCAGCAAGCTCATAAGTTTCAAAAAGCTTATTTTAAATGACTGTGTGTGAGGGAAAATTAGAGCATTGAGCAAGCCCACATAACTATTGCAGAGACAATATAATAAGGGGTATAAGAAGAGAATTCATTACTGTTAACAATAAAGTACATTTATTCTGGGTAGGACTTGCTGTCAAGATAAAATTCTGAAGTGGGCACAGGCTTAGAAACATCTACTTCTGATTGTTACCTGCATCATCAGCAAGTTTCCTATTTTGGGGAGCAGGATACAATTATCTCCAGTTGTTTCTGAAAAGGAGCATATAGTGTCAACTTTAATCTTTGCGAGGTGACCGCTTATTATTATAGTCTGTTACAGTGCACAGAGACTGACCAGAAGGATTTCACTTTGAAAACTCTTTCTGGAACTGCAGCTCTCTTCTTTCCCACATCTATTTTTAATTTCTCTCTCTTTCTCAATGGTGTAATAGATATCACTCTGTATTTGAAGAAATTCTTTACCACTGAGTGGTTTACACGTACCATTAATGCAGTCAAATGCCTGAGTTGTGGTTGAAGTTGGGCAGATTAATTATGGACATAAATAATATTTTCAGCAACCTATAGCTTTTGTTAGAGGAAGAGTTATATGTTTTATGGTTAACTTTCAAATATTTTAAGCTTCTTTTGCAAACATAGCAACAAAGTGTCTGTGGTGTCTGCTTAGTGTATGCTTTGGTTATTTAAAATTTGTGATTCGAGCTGTAGAGTCGTCCCTGCTTGTCACTTTTGCGTGGTTCCTACAATTATATTACATGATGTTTTCTAGGAAACTCGTGTTCTGTAAACCAAACAAGCACAATCTAACCCAAAATTCAGTATTTGCAAAGATTTGTGTGAAAATCCACACAATGAGTAATACAGCCTAAACAGTCCAAATTAAAATTTGTTCTGCTCAAGTGAGTTGTTCTGAAAACATTGCCCATATTTGACTAGCTGTAATAATTACAATCCCACGTGGGATAAAACTTTTAGAAAACATTAGCAATCCAAGGCAAAATAGCTCAAATCAAGCTTTGTACCTTCACTGAAAGGGTGTCGCCGATATTTGGGAACTTAATTTTTGAAGGGAGGATTTTCAATCTGGCTACTTAGGTATTGATTTTATTCAGCATGCTCATAAATACGATTAGTACAGGCTGTTTACTGATTGAGTAGTTTGGAATACTCAAGAGTAAAGCTGATTCTAAAGAGGTAAAACACGGCTTTGATGAAGCTGAATGACGGATGAGATTCAATTTTGGTAAATGCGAATGAATGAACGTATTTAAATATGTGTTTTGACTTCATAGTTACTGTTCTTGAGGGAGATTTAGTGTGACTGTCATTAGTTCAATAAAACTGTTGCCTCAATGTTAGTCGAAGGAGAAAATAAGTTTATAAAAGATCTAGGAAAAAAAAAGGGAAAAAAGAAAAATAAAGAGTGCAATCTTTTTGAAATGTAGGTTGTGTTGTTATCTTGACTATTGCAAACAAGACTGGTAAAAGTCTAGAAGAGTTACATAGGAGAAGAAGAAGAATAGCATGGAAAATTTCTTGTTGAGGACAAACTAAATGGCTATATACCTTCTCCTTGGAAAAGAAAAGACTAGGGTTGTGGTAAAGGTCTAATAAATTACAAAGATTGTAGAAAAGGTAGCATTTTTTTATTAGTTCTTATAACATAAAGATGGGGGTGTACTGCATAACATCATCGTGCAGCAGTGTTAAAACCAACAGAAGGAAATATTTGTTTTGTAAATGTGTGATTAAATTGTGGATTTTCCCTATCAGTGAGTGTGATGGAGATCCAAAACGTCAAAAGGCTCCCATGGGATTTGATTACTTCATGCTATAACAAATGGGCCTAATTTTGTGAATTTTAAAGACTATGCAGCCTTCAGATGGAATTCCTGCTTATGCTTTCAGATCTAATATCCTGCTGGAAGCACATGCCATTCTGTATTTTCTCAGTTTCTTATAGTGTTTCCCAACTGTGGACCTTTGCTTGGAACATAATACGTCCTTTTTTATGATATCCAGACATTTGCAAGGAGGATTAATTTTGTCACTACAAACAGTTTCTCCTTGAAGTGTGATATTAACTGCCTGCATATGTTTACACCTTAATCTTGTGAAGTGCACCTGCAAGACATCCATCCTAAACCACACTGTTCTTGAAAAGAACGCGTCGCTGGTCCGCGTACTTTCTCAGTGTGGTCGTGGATATCTGAGGTTTGCTGCACACTGGCAGTTTTTTTGGCAGTCCTGAGTGGTTTTAAGGACAAGAGTGCAGGTGCAAATTTAGGGCTTTGCTGCTGTGTGGTCTCTGTTGCTCTTTTTTCAGAAAATTTGCCTCTGATAATGCAGTCACATCAGCTGACATCTCAAACTTTGGGCTACTAATTACATGTGCATGGCAATTAAAACCAAAGAGTAGCATAGAGCTTCTCATCTGCTCTCTGGGATCTTGAATCCCTTGATTAGGAGCAGAAATTTCCCCCCTTATGTGCACCCTTATTTTTTTCTTTCCTACAAAGAAGCAACTTAAACGCTTTTTCAAAGGATGTACTGCTTGTGATTTTCACTCTATTTGCTTATCAATTTAATAAACAGTTAATTATTTTAGGGTCTTTTTGTTTGTTTGTTCTTTGCTTTTGTAATCCAGAATAGATGTTTTGTTGCTTTATGGTAAAGGATAGACATATATGGATGTATGTCAGGTCTCTTACAGGATTCCTTTTCTTATTGAAAGGAGTCCTAGGTAATGGAAGAGAATGGGCTAACAAAGAAATAAAGGAAGAAAAATAGAAAGTGGAGAAAATAAATTCACTGGAATTTTTAAACGGCTCATGTGAGAAAATATTTTATCAGAAAATACTTCAAAGTTGTTTTTTTTTTGGTACAAAATGAGGAAGAAACATGTTTTCATAACTCTGTCATCTGCTCCAATTTCCTAAAGCCTCTCCTACTTTGACCAAAATCTGCCATGGCTGGCACATCTTCCTCATAGCAAAACTCCTGGAAAGCGAAGAATTGTGCAGCTAGTGCCTGGCTACTCCATTGCTAAGGGGAAATCTTAATTAAAGCCTTCTTCGTTATGTATTACTGTGCCCTTGGAAGGGATCACGTACCACATAGAGCACTGCATGTCAGGGACAGCTTCAGAGAACACTGAGCAAAGAGCACAAGTTCTTTTGGTGAACGAGGTTTTTTTTAAAATAGGTAATGTTATGCCAAGGTACAGTTTTGAAAAATTCGGCCATTGCTTTGGGTTTGTAATAGTCTGGGCGCTGTGCCTGTAACTATGCACTCACATCCTGGAATTCAGCTCTACCCATGGCTTAAGCAAAATGTTTTGTCAACTCAACAGGAGTATTTTTGTTCAATCTTGCAACTGCAGTATTTCAAGTTGGGATAATTCAACCTGAAATTTTTATATGATTTTAGTTTTTGATGGGGAAAAATGAAAAAGCGTCGGTCACCCCATCCCTTCCCATAGAGTACAGACTCTGCACTTTGTAGTCATCGGTTTATTAGAAAAATGCTCACTTTAGTGTTCAGGACTTTTATTATTAATATCCTTGACTAAATATTGTCTCCTCATCCAGTCCAAAATTCTTTCCCTCAAGTCCCTCACTGGCTATTCATGTTGGCTTATGCCTGTTGACATAAATGAAGAAATAGTGCTTTTACAGGCTTTTGAATTTATAAACCATTGATTTATCTGGGTGAAAGAATGCTCCTTTTCATAACCAGTGCGTACGGATAAAGAGCTTCCAGTAAAATGTTTCATATTTTGCTCAAGATTTGCAAAGCCTTCACTCATGAATAGATTTAACTTAAAGGATTTGTACTGAGCGTGAATGTTTGGCCCATCTGTTTCCTTTCGTAGCTACCTAGCAATGTCATAGAATCACAGAATGGCCTAGGTTGGAAGGGACCTTAGAGATCATTTAATCCAACCTCCCTGTCATGGACAGGGACGCCACCTCTCACCTAGACCAGGCAACACATGGGGACCGAGCAGGAATCGAACTCACGTCTAGTAAGTCCAGTTTCTTCTTCTCAAAGGCACTTTCTTCTTCCTTATGCCTTTTCAGTCTCGACTTTTTCTTAAATCATCCGGCTAATAATGCATTTGGAAAAGTTGTTTCATTCTGATAGAAGACATGGGCAATTAGATCACACAACGCATCTGTCAGGACAACTGGGTGAAGAGATAATTTTATTGTGTGCATCTGTTTCTCCAGATACCACTGTATTTCCCTGAGAAACAAGTGAGTCTAGCCAAACGCATAAACAGCCAATGCTATTTGTGTGGCACACATTAGTGCTATCTGCTGGAATACTTTGCTTCTGTCTTACAAGAAAGTAACATGCAGTCGCTTTCAGAAATATTTCAGTAGCTGTTGTGTAGCTTAGTGAAATGAAACCTGCAGTATTTTAATCTGGTCTTTAATTAATTAAGTCCATGTCTATAAAAACGAATCCAGTGGGGTCTTTCTGACACTATTAACTCTTGTGAGAGCGTACTACGTATCAGCAAACTCAAAGGGAATTGGAGGGAGAAAATAGTGAAATTTTTAATCTATTCAGATAATTTTGGATTTTCAATTATTTTATCAGTTTGGCAGCCCGTAAAAATATTTCTCTCCATTCACTTGAAAATGTTTGCACTTTTGAAAATGTGTGTCTGCTCAGATACGAGTTCTCTGCTGCATTTAGCTGAATATTTCCAAGGTCAGGACAACAAAAACTTTCCAGGACTCAAGAATCAGATTCTGATTTGACCCTCAGCAGTATAAACCTCTAGTAAGATACTATTATATTTTAGTTGTTTTGCTATAAAACGAAATATAAAGCGAAATATTTTGAGAACAGAATATAGCTTTTATGATTACACCGAACACAATTTTGTAAATTAAAAAAAAGAAAAAAAGCATAATTCATAGGCTCAATGTACCTTAAAACCATCATTTAAGCCAAAAGCCATTGAAAAGAAATTCCACAGAAGAAATCCTATTGGCATTTCAGGCACAGACAGTAACTGAAAAATGCTTTTATGTACAGATTCATACCAACATTCAGCAGGTGACTTTCAACATTAAAAGGTTTGTAGAAGTGGAGACTGTAACAGGATGAACAACTTTGATAAAACTCTTTGATTCTTATATTTGAAATTTTTTCCCTATTACATTTGCCTTAGCTGGTGCTGCTGCAGTTACGGGGATGTCAATGCTTCCATTGTAAACTCCTTTCGTGGGGTTTTATGACTTCACGGTAAAAAATACCTTTTGTCTGAAATACAGCAGATTTTCTTTTTTTTTCTTTTTGAAAATAACTCTTTGTTCAGTTAAATATTGAATGTTAACATGAGAAAATACATTTATTGTAAAGGAAAGGGCAATCTTCAGCTAAGTAATATAACCTGGGATTAATAAAAGCGACAGTATTTTAAAAATCCAATTTTGTTTTCACAGTTAAGGTTGTTTGGTTGATTACCTTTTTTGCATTGCACTTTGTTTAGACAGGGAAAATCAATGAAGTTTAGTTTCAGTGGGCTGGTAATCATTTTCCCTCTCAGGCTGCTAGTACCACAATACTTCAGATGCAGTAGCTGCAAGGGAAATTTGATGAAAACAGCTGCACGTATTGGAATTTTTGGAAAAGTTCTGATGTTAGACCCATGACGTTTTTGGTTGCACCCGTGTGTCACAACCCAGTAGTTCCGCTGTGCCGCTCTGATTTCTACCCTGTTGTCTGTGTGTCTTGCTGCCAAGAACGGTACTTTTGAAATCATTATCCACAGTTCCTTTCTCCCAGTTCTGAGGGGCTTCTTTCAGACAAGCACTGGGAGATGAATGAGCCAGAAATTCAGAGGGGTGAACTCCTCTCCCTGCTCTCCTCGTCTCATTTCCTCGCGAGCCCCAGGCTTTGCCCTTTCTCGTTGCCTGACTGGTGGCAATGCACCCACCTCGCTGGGTTCTCCTAGTTGTTCATAGAGTCACAGAGTGCTGGGTTTGGAAGGGACCTCTAGAAATCACCCAGTGC
>NW_009707212.1:4740-20651 GCF_000703405.1 Apaloderma vittatum | reverse complement strand
GCTGCCGGCCAGGGTCAAACCACGACATATGCATCACAGAAAAATATCATCTGTATACAGCTAAAGTTATCCAACAACATTTCCAGAAGAAATGGGTCACCAAAATATTGAAGCAGAAATTTACATTGGTAAAATATTATCAAAAGAAACGTACAAAGTGACAAAATGTCTGTTGTTAATCTTATTTTTTTATTCTTAAGGAAAATAAACCAGCAATACTTAGTAATGGGATCAAACTATCCAACGCATTTGAAGCTATTAGAGGTGAGAAAAGAAACATTTTTCTAAAATAGCAAGAAAACACCTTCTATAATGTACATGTTTAACTATCCAAAAGCATTTTAGAGTGCCATTGTCAAGGCAGGGAGAGAAAGTATATACAGAGGAAGAAAGGCCAATCTTTTCATTTCCACTTAGGTTTTGAATTCAAATATGAAGCTTGTTTTTCATTGTGCTAAACGGTTTTCCCTTGATTTTGAACATTGTTTTTTGTTGGGGTTATTTCCCCCCTAACTTCAACTACAGTTTATTCAACTAAATATATATTTAGCCATCTAAGTGATTAACTATTTAATAATCAGAAGATGCTTAAAAATATAAAAATCAAACTTTTAATTCCTCTACCTCTATTCTGGTTACTTAGCTTCTTCATAGTTCAAAAAAATAATAAAAATTTACTTTTACATAATGTTAATGCTTCATACAACTCTGTAAACTTCATGCAAATCTTAACCTACAGGACTAAAATATTTCATTGAATAAGTGGTAATAATAATCTTTAAACTTTGACATGAAAGCAGAAGTGCATATTTTGAAAATCAATTACCCCTCTTAACATAAGCACACTGATAAAAACTACAGTTTTCTTGCCTCACACACTGTGCACTTAAACTTTTTAACATAATCTTTTTAATCACTAAACAATCTGTGAAAGGAAGAAGTACTTTTATCTGGAAGATAGCTATATTTTAAAGTATAATCTTAAATGTATCTGTGATTACACGATGAAAGGGGAAAAAACCAACACACAATTTTCCAATATTATATAAAAAAAAGTAAAATAAATATTGAAAATACTAAGGACAACAAAATACAAACTGAAATTAATATACCAAACCCAACCTCCAGGTGAAACTAGCCTTCTGAATGCTTCAGTAGCTGTTGAACTGGTGAAGCAGGCAACTGGAACACCACAAGATAGAGCAGGAAATGGAATTGCACATGAATCTGGAGAGCCCAAGCTACCAAATAAATACTTCCTAACTATTAACCTAGAGCTGGTTCATCCAAATCAAACTGCTCACTTCTTCAGATTTAAGAACCTTTCAAATTAAAAGTTGATAGCAAATGCATCCTTGAAGACTGATTCCCTTTTAACATTCTGTAGCTATTCAGATGGAGCGATAGGAGTACACTTAGCTTGAGGTGGCTGCACTGAAAGATGAAGTTTACAATCGTGACTTTGTATTAATCTAGTTTTATATTATGTCCCCAAAAGCAACAGGGTAAAGAAACATGTATGACATACACAGTGTATTACTACAATGATTTAAATATTTGATTTTAAATTTTAGAAGAATTAAAAATTAGAAAATGTTATTATGATCCTCTATTTCCAACAAAAAAGCAATAATAATAAAAAGAATAATCTATAGAGCATTTTATCTGTGCTTGTAGTTTTCCTTACTTGCTGCTACTGAAAGGTCAGAGGCTCCTAACTGAACTGACCACATGAGGTCTCAGAAATAGTCTGGACCTTTGGTAATTTTCTCTTCCCTCCTCTCATCAACAATACAACATGACTAGCAAACCTTCAGCTTTTGCTCCATTAATCAGTTTTCCACAGCAGTATTTTCACTTTAACACCTGGACATCCTTGCTAAGATCACTCTTCTTTATATTTTTACATCTATTATATTAAGCTACCTTCCTGAGCAACACTGAAATACATCCCTTCTATTCTGATGCTGCAATTTGCCCTGTTCAATATATTAGTTTTGAAAGCTACCTAAGATATAAGTAAAAACATATTTTAAAAAGAAATATTTCAAGGAAATACAAATAGTACATGGTTTCATACTCAAACATTGGGGATTTCAGCTTTTTTTTTTTTTACAAGAGTAGAAGACATGGAAAAATGCATTTAAACAAAAAATACCACACCATTTATAAACAAAAAGTCAAACGGTTTATCTTGTAGCAAGATATTATAACTTTAGTAGCATCACCAACACAGTTTTGGCATCATTACTTTGGAACTTGCCTGCTGCCAGTGGTGACCCTGCAGCCTTGGTGGGCTGGGCATCCCTCTGTGCTGCCAGACAGCAGCATTTGGGGCCTGTTAGTGGGGAAAAAGCAGATCAGCACATGTGCAGCAAGCCCAGACAGTCCCAGACTTCCCAGCTTTGCTTCTGACAGAGCAAAATCTGTGCTTGTGCCGTTGCTTTTTTGCTCTTAACATCAGGTAAAAAGACAACATACACAGCAATGAACTGTCCCACACAGCAGCTGCACAGGAGCACTGCCTACCATTGACAGCAATTAATCCACCCTCACACTCTTCTTTAGTTCCAAGGAGGGGTTACAAGGGGAAAAAAAAAAAACACAACAAAGAAAACAACAACAACAAAAAGCAATGTGAGCTTAAATTCTACTTTAACAAATCCTCAGATCTGAAAATAGCTCGCAAGGTTTGCCAAACCTCAAACTCCAAGAGATTTAATCCATTGCTGAAATCAATTAGCCTAATTTATGATGCATTGTGTAGTCAGCATGCTCATTAAACAGCAACTTCCTATGATCACAGTAAAACACAAAGCACAGAAAGGGACATTAAGTCACCAGCGCATACTTAAAATTTGCGCCTTTCCAGCTTTTTTAGCTATGCTGACTTTTCAAAAGTCACTTAGGAGTGGGATAAAATACATAGAGATTGAAAAAAAATATTTAGCATGTTCACTGCCTAGAAAGCTATAAATGAATACTGAAACTGTATCTAAGAATTAAAATAGAGGATGAAGAAAAATTCACTCCAAGCTTTTGTTTTCACTTCTATGGCTTTAAAGGTCCTAAAACAAGGTAAGTAAGTTAAAACATCTGTGGATTTTTAAAAATATAAATTCTATTTAATAATTCCTAGAGATGCTCCTTATCAAAATGGTGATTTTACAACTAAATAGGCAATTGTGTAATTGCAAAATAGTGTTTAGTTTGATGGAAAAGCTACCTGAACTTTCTTAAATAATAAAATTTTACACAAAGTTTATCTCTTATTTTACCCCCCTTCATCTTCTCAGTTGGGCTTTGAATTGGTCTTAAATTTGAAAAACTACCTTCATGTTACTTTTCATCTAAATGGCCAATAATCCAATATTCCCTTGAAAATAGAGTATGATTCTCCAAAATCCTCTCCCACTCCACTTTGGTTTTTTTTAGAGCTATGTATTTCCACGTTATTTCAATAACTGGCATGAGATAGACTCTGTGAAATTTTAGTAGCATCAATTGCATCAAATGTCTTTTTTTGCCCAGTAAGTATTTTGTTTTTTCTTGGTATTCACTCTAAGAGCAGTGCATTGAAACTCCAAAGACCTGAAGTCTGCTTCCAGCTTTATCAACAGCATTGTGGATGATCTCGGCCAAATGTCTTTATTTCTAGGCTTTTCTTTTCTTCATCAGTTCTCCCTCAGTAAAACAGGAATACTGATTTTTAAAGAGCATATTCAATACTACCATGCAAGGGATGGGATATTTCACATGATTCTGTGTTGAGCTTCTACTAGGAAGACATAAGCAACCGAATGTCTTCTGTTCACATCTTCACTTTTTCCCAGGTGTGGCACAGAACGGATGAATATTCAGCATCTCCCTACCCGGCCTGCTATTCCCTAAGCACAATCCCTTTTTGCAGCACATCTAAAAGCCTCTCTCCTCTCTCTTCCACTAGCTAGTATCATACTTGAAAAGCTAATTCTCTTTCTATCAAAAGATTTCTACTAGATTTTACCAGCCTCAAACAGTTAAACCAAACTTTTGATACACATTCTAACTAAGGTGGGGATTACAACAAAAGACTTGGGAGGAAGCACTAATTACTTCACAGAGGCAGTCACCCACAAGAAGTGATGCAGGGTCTTAAGTATGAGTGCTCTGCACTTGGCCTCAGCCTGATCTGCGGGGCTGCTCTGCCAGCCCTTGCTCAATGGTGCCGCCTCAACCAGACTGACAAGGAAAATTCACATACAAGTGATTGCAGATATTGTTTTTCATTCATCATTATTTAAGACCCGTAGGAGAGCATCTGATGTTGGCCCTCATATTTATCTGAAAGCATTTTCACATCTATCTGAACACAGTTAAAAGATTTTGGGGCTTTGTAATGTGTCAAGTAGAAACGTTACTGATAAGATAACCCAGAAGCATTACAACTCAGGTTTGTCTTAGCAATATAGAATTAGTTTAAATGGAAAATTCTTCTCTTGTCTCCTTTCATCATTTTTATGGAGCTGCAGAATTGAAAAGCTTCCAAAGAATTGGTTTGTATAACTGCAAATGAAAACATGGATTGCTGTAGAACCCACTGTTTTAAAATTTGACATTAGACTTGAAAAAGAATAGCTTTAGTTGAAGTATGGCTGGTTTATATTCTGCCTCATGAATTAATGCCTCATCATTTCTTTGCTAACATTATGGAAGGTAAATTATTCCTGAGACCAGATTCAGAATAGAATACCATCCTTAGCTGCATTTGAACTAAAAGATATCACATATAGGACTTGAAACAAAGGAAGACTCTCCTGTAGCATTTTTAGTGGATAAAAAGTAGGTGTCTAAAATAATAATAATAATAATAATAATAAACGCATGTATTGCCTGTTGCGCAATCATCAGTTGTAAAAATAACAGGGACAAAAATGCAAAAACTATGAACCACTCTTTAGCAGAAAGGTTCCGCGTCCTCTCCCAGAAAGAAATATTGAGCAGCATACATCTTTCATCTTAGACCACCAATGTATTTTAAAAGGGAATTTATGCAGTTCTCCTAACATTAGTTAGGAATACGTTTATGCCCTGCACTGAATCTGAATTAATAACTATATACACTCACACAAAATCTAATCCTTTAAACTATCGTCTCTCTTAGTAGTTCAAAGTATTCTTTGCAAGCGATATTCCTTAACAGCAGCCCAAGCACATTTGGAATGAAATTACTCTTACTAGCTCTACAGCAAAACCAAATGCATTTCTGTACAAACTGCATTTGCAGCTATTTCAAGGGGAATTAAAAAGCACTTAATGATGTAAGAGGAACATTCATCTTAACATGCTGGTTAAGTATTAATTTGCTTTCAGATTGTATATGCCATACCTCTGGGCATGCCACGATTTGTTGTAAGAAAAAGTAATAATAATCCACAAACAAAGAGCCACAGTAAGTTTCATATGACTCATGCTTTAGAGCATAATTAGCTGAAAGATAAAAACAGTTGCTGGTAACTCACAGGAGATGTGTCTCAGAAGAAGGAATGGTAGAAGGGGATAGCTACACTATTTCACTTTATTATATTAGCAAACTCACCAGCTGACCTTCCCCTCATACTTAATAGTTACAGTTAATACAGCAATGTCAGCAATCAAAGAGGGCAAACTGAGTACTTTTAATGAAAAAAAGACCAGCTCCCAGATTCCTGGAAAAGCTAATACTCTCCATTGTGGAAGTGTTGTTGCATGCTTATACTTTACTGCCCCAGCAGTCCGTTTCAACCTCACAAGCTATCTTAAAGAATATAAACAGATAATCCACTTATTCCTCATGCCCTGATGCAACGCCCTGGGGCATGGCAGAGACTGCACAGATATGAGCAGACTGCCTTACCCATCTCAGTCCTGGTCTGATTGACTATATCAACAAAATGCCCTTACTGAAGTAAATGGTAGTTGAAAGGCACATGTAAAATAATCACATACAGAGTCCATTTCTGATTGAGTGACTTAAAGTTTGATTGTTATATAACCATATGTTTATGGCATGTACTGATTCAACAGGAAAAATCCTAAAGCCTATAATCTCTAAATGGCAACAAGAACACTACTTTTTTCAATCCATTTTACACCTCCTAGGTGGATTTGAATTTTTTATTTTCTTATAAGGAGCAAAATATCTCTGCTTCGATATGCAGCATTTCACTTCGTATTACCTGCTGCAACTGCTTCTCAATTCTTCTAGAGAGGGGTTCTCCACTCTCCTACTTCAAATGAACATAGATCAGCAGGGACAGGAGTTGAAGGAAATGTGGAGGGAGAGGCCTTCTCTACCTTTATTCCCTTATGCTCACACATGAAATATATCCAAAGTAAATATCCATAAAATATGACTGAATAGTTAAAAGTTTATGAATCATGTATCAGACATAGTTGGTGAATTGTGTACGTAACTTGATAAGAAAAATTCACAAGCTGGGATGAGATGCCATACTATTCACTGTGGAGATGAAAAAGTAGTTCGCCTCCAGATTTGCCTATCTAGCAAGAAATACCTGGAGATGGAGCAGAACCAACAAGTAAATATCATATAGAGAAATATTTTTTGACCAAGACTGCACAGAAAGCAACTAACTGTGCTCTGAGATGGTGTGAGTTTAATTATCTCCTCTACATAATTGAGTTTCTCTCTCCTATATGAAAAAAAAGGCACTTGCTTTTTTAAATAAGAACTTTCCCTCACTTCTGTGAGACTGGATTGCACTTTGCAGGTTGCAACAAACTACTGGAGATCAGGTCATATGGAGCCACTGGCATTTAAAATTCAATTAAAGGCTAAAATTATCATATAAGCAGTGATGAAACCTGAGATAGTTTTAGGAAATAAGGACAAAATCCTTTCCACAGCTGAGGTTAAAATAGACCAAGCAATTAAGAGCTGGAAAGGATATCCTGCAAAGGCTTCAGAAACCTAATATATTAGTATGACACATACTGAACAGAAAATCCTGAGCTCCTAGCCAGACCAAAGGTTCAACTGCGGGACTTCAGAGCAATAGCTCCAACCATTTGTGATTGCCACAAGTAATTACTGACAGCCCTGCCATACCCCAAAGGGCTAATGAAGCACCATAATTTAAAAGCCCATTATTTATTCTACATGGGTCCTTGAACTACAGAATTTATTTTGAAACAGGCACGCCCGAGTTGTTCATCAGCAATACAAACATTTGATTTTCTTCAACATAATAGGAGATCAACATTGTATAAACAGTCTTAAGCTGAACTGTTCTGATGAAAAGAACTTGAGTGTGTGAGGAACACAACATACAGCTTGCAATGCTTCCACTGCTAAAAGCTCCAATTGTCATATACACTTTCGAATCTTTGCACGCTAATACTGTAAATTTACAACTAACTATCAAAAATTATATGGTGCTTTGGAAAACTGTCTGACAGCTTACAAAGCACATTACTGACTTTTATTATAGCAGCAGCTACTAGGCAATAGGATGGATATAAAATTCTCTCCTTTCTTAAATCTCACCTGG
This sequence comes from Apaloderma vittatum, assembly GCF_000703405.1. NCBI lineage: Eukaryota > Metazoa > Chordata > Aves > Trogoniformes > Trogonidae > Apaloderma > Apaloderma vittatum. The sequence goes on along the minus strand of NW_009707212.1, from coordinate 13,119 downwards.
CATTTGAATTTCACCTGCACCCTTCTCTGCAATACAACAGCAAAAGGCAGTCTGCAACTTTGCCTTAAGTCTTGCAGACCATGCAGAAGAGTGGTCCTGAGTAATCTTATACCACAGCCACAGATTTAGAATCATGGAACAATGCAGGTTGGTAAAGACCCCTGGGATCGTCTAATCCAACCATTAACCCTACACTACAAGTTCACCCCTAAACCATATCACCCAACACTACATCTAAATGATACTTGAACACATCCAGGGATGGCGACTCAACCACCTCCCTAGGCAGTCTGTTCCAGGGTCTGACCACGCTTTCCGTGAAGCATTTCTTCCTAATGTCCAGCCTAAACTTGCCCTGTTGCAACTTGAAGCCGTTCCCCCTGGTTCTGTCCCTAAATACCTGTGAGAAGAGACCAGCACCAACCTCTCTACAATGTCCTTTCAAGTAATTGTAGAGCATGAGATCCTCCCTCAGCCTCCTCTTCGTCAAACTGAACAGATCCAGCTCCCTCAGTCGCTCCTCATAAGGTCTGTTCTCCAGGCCCTTCACCAGCTTTGTTGTCCTCCTCTGCACTCGCTCCAACACCTCGGTATCTCTCTTATACTGAGGTGACCAAAACTCAAGGTGCGGCCTCACCAGTGCTGAGTACAGAGGGACAATCACCATTTTCTCCAGAACAACAGGGAACTCGGAAACCCTGTATGCTGAACAGAAATACCAGACTAGAAAGAGTTGACAATCATTAAAATCAGAGATGGAGACAGTATTTTTTATTATATCCACTAGCACGTGACCTGGGCACCAAAACAAACAACATTTTGTTAGACGAAACTGCATGTTATGATGAACGGAGGATGGGGAGAGCATTGCACACAACAGACTGGATGAGCAAAAGAGCTGGAACAGATTTTTTTTGATATATCAAAGTGTAAAGTCACAATGTGACTACAAGCTCCACCAAAGCAGATGACATTCATCAAATGGAATAAACTCAGGGTGACAAACCCCCAAAACAGTATTTCATAGATTTTTCCAGTAGTGTTCAATCTGTTGTAGTGATGATGGAGACAAGTAAGATCTTGCCAACTATCTCATGGTTATCTCAGAGATAGGAAAAGAAGTGATCTACTGCAGGATACACTGGTGAACCTCACCTGAAGCAGCATCTGAAATTCCATTCACCTAATCACTTGTGTTCACAGAAGAAACCATTAAGGTGCAAAGAAACAGAAGAGAAAGGAGATTTAATCTCTTGTTTATTTAACCTGACAACACAAAGGCTGAAGGGGCAGTTTGCAGCAGTTGTGTTCATACAGGCAGTTAAGTAAATATCACTGGACAAGAAAATAGAAAAACAGGAAATAAAGTGTTTAACAATAGATTAGGTTGAGGCATTTCTAACAATAGAATAAACCACCAGAATTATACTAGTACTTGCTAGAGCAATGATATTCTGGTAGACCTTTCTAATTGAAGCAGAAAGGGCAAAACCCTGAATTATCTTTCATGCAAAAACTCATTCAGTGGCAAAGGGGATTGTATTGATGTGGTACCCAGAGAGTAAGGCCTAATGCTGAGAAACTAACAAAGTTGTGCAAATTGTTTAAGCTGTAGCAGGTTGCTTCAAAGAGACACAACACCAATCAAATAAACAGACAAACAAACAAAAAAAACAACGTACAGGAACACTTCAGAAATGTGTCAGGAGCACTAAGCTTTTAGCTTGCTATTGACCATTGACAGGTACTCCAACAGCAACCTGTTAGGAAGTGCCAGTTCTGTGCCAGGCTCTGACAGAATAGATTGCTCTCAAAGCCCAGCAAGAGCAGAACTCTCAAGAAATACATCAGGTTTTCTCGTTTAGAACAGAAGTCATCCCTGCTTTGCGTTGATAATGTACAAGAAAATGCAGACAAAAAAAGAGGTATTATGTACATAAAAGCAGGTATGTTGTTGCATTTAGATCTCCAAGAAACAGAGTATTTTCAGAGATGCAAAGAAGATTGTTCCTAGTGAGTTTCTGGAAATCCGTGCAGAATGTTGATGGCTCCAGTTAAAGCAATCCATTTCCACAGTTTAGGATCTCTTTCAAGCTTCACTCCATCCCTCCATGAGGGTCTCCAGCAGTGACTCAAGGGAGAACTGTCCTCAACATAACTCCCTGATAAGATTTTCCTTCCTCGCCAGAAATGTATATATGTATATATACACACACACATATATATATATACACACGTATGTGTGTGCCTTTTTCCTTATTCTCCAGGTTCTTATAGACAGCCCATTGACTAACAGTAGAATAAAGACTTTCCAGCAAGTAAGGAAGGAAAGGTTACTCATGGGATTGTACTCATTGCTGCACTGCTGAAGCTTACTCACTCTATTGAGGCTTTTATTTAAATACTAAGCAAGTTTAAGGGATCTTCTCTTTGACATTCAAAGGAGCACCACAGCCTCATCACATGGCCTGACAGCACTATGCACAAGCTATTACTTCAAAGTCATTTCCAATTTTCTCCCACTCTAGTTCAATCCCATTAATTGGTATTCATGAATTTATTTTGAAGCCAAATGCGTATTACTTTCCACTTGTAGACATACAATTTCATTTGCTCTCCTTGAGATCACTTAAACAGCAGATCTAAATCTATTTTGAATTTTACCTGCTGTTCAGCAGTGACCTCAAATTTTGTTTCTGTGGCATCAGCAAATTCAATTAGATTATTTCCCACATCTAGGTTGTTGATGTTGGCTGAAAACAGAGGAGGTCACAGCACTGACCTCTGTGGAACTCTAACTGCCAGCCAAATGTGCCTTCTCCTTTTTCCATTGTATTACTGGGTTTCACTCATTTTTGTGAACTATCTTTAATGTCTGAACTTCACATGCTTTGGAAAGCAATCTGCCATCTAAAGCTGTCTCTTTTTTTGAGCTGCTAAGAACATAATTTCACAAAAGTCAAAATTATCACAGTTCATGTTTGCTAGACTCTGAAAGAAGAAAAAATGAGAAACTGAACAAAGCAAACTAGATGGAATATTTGTTTTTAATTGATATGTTGTAAGGTGTCAGTACCAGAAAAGCAGAAAGATCTGTTTAGGTAAGAGCTGACTGCTAGAACAAGTCACATTCAAGAATGCCACTTTAATTTTAAAGGACTTTTTCTACTCTCTCTGCTATAGTTTATGAAGTCTTACCAAAATCTTCTTTTGTTAGGAAGTCAGAAGCTGGAAGACACAAGAAGCTGGAAGACACAAGAAGCTGAAAGACACAAGACACAAGTTGGAAGGGTTCTCTGGACCTCATCTAGTTCAACACCCCAGCCCAAAGCATGTATATTTATAATGGGTTGTTCAGGGCTTTGTTCAGTGAAGTTTTCAATATCTCCAAAGACTGATATTTCAAACTAATTTTGGTACTTGCTCTGATGTATGACCTCCCCTATGGTGAAAAATATTTTTTTATATTGAGCTGGAATTTCTCATATTCCAATTTGCGTCTTCTGCCATGCATGTTTCCACTGTGCACCTCCAAGAACAGTCTGGTGCCATCTTGACTAAAATCGCTTACACCCTTGCAAGCTCATTGATCAGCTTAAGTCAGGTCTATATGTTACATATAACAGCCACTGGAGAATTACACAACTGAAAGCTAGACTGAAAAAATAGAGCTGTCTGTAAGAGAGTTTACCGCAGCTGTGGTAATCTTAAAAGCTGTGTGAATGACTGTTTCCTACAAGACCCATCCCCTCCAAGTCCATGGTGAGATCACATCACCGAGGTTTCTTATAGATCCAGGACCCTAAGAGCTGCTGGCCTCCTGTACCTACAGTCAAAAGACAAATACTTCCATCATCACCAGCACGTTAGAGATTTGCTTTTGTTACCTTTTGGCACCACATCATCTTTCCATTTTCAGCTTTTGCAGGTACAGATCTTAAGAGTGGTCTCATGATTTCCAGTTCTACTGAATACGCTTTTTATTTAAAAACATGGCTAAAGGAACACTGTGTTGTAGATTTATTTGGGCTTGATTCCAGATAGAGCTTTTGCTAAAGAATAAAATGCTAAGTAATTTTTAGGTTGATCAATTCAGAGACAAGTCTTTTTCATCCTGAAATCCTAAAGTAAAACAGAGATGTTGCAGAAACTATAGGAAAGATGACTGAGGTCCTAACATGCTATTAATGAAGGCCTAGGTGAAGATGAATTTGGATAAACATCTTCCACCCACTAAATCGTCCAAAAATTTTTTTTTCCTTTAGGAAAATATTAGCAGGCATCATCTACTATGAATCTGTGGAGCAAACCTAGACAAACATGGCAGTAAAATGATCACTGATCAACTACCAGCTAATGACATATATACTCCAATAACACAAGTTTTCTCTACATCCATTATAAAAGAAGTATTGCAAGTTGGGGCTTCTTCTACCATCTGCCTATCAACACAAAAAGAAGGGAAAACAAAATAACAGATATTTTTCAAAACACTGACCAGTCAGTCCTGGACAGTTTCCAGTAAACTGACCTTGCAGACCTGTAGTAAGTAACTGTAGTTCTGGGAAATGTTAATTTTTTGAACAAATCTATTAATTAAAGATTGGAAATACATTTCTGGTTTTCCAAATTGTAATTTCAAAAATTAAGGCATAGATACCAATAAGCAATATTTTATATTGATTTAGTCATGGAAAATACATTTTTGAAGCTATTATGCAGAAGTCCTGTTCCAGTCATCCTAATTCCAATTGAAAAATGAGACAAAAAAAACCCCAGACTGACGAACAACTAAGCAGAATTCAATAAAACTCAGCTACCGCTTAGGTGGGATGAATCACACTTTCATCACCTTCTGGGTATCTCTACTTGACTACAGCAGTTGAATTGGAGGGAAAAAAATAAATATCTTGAACTCACTAAGTTTGACTACAAAGCAATTGATTTTGATTTGAACAGCCCAGTACACCCTACTGAATGCATAACTTTCTAAAATGGTAACTGCCTTGAGTCAGGTGTTTATTATTACACCAAATCACAATTACCCCACCTAAGACAAAAGTAAATATGGCTTGTCAGTACTTTGGATCAGCCTTTAAGTTTTCTAACTCCTGCATTTACAATGACCACTTGGATTCTGTCGCAAGATAGATGACCTAAATTTTCTAGGGACATTTTCTGAAACACATTTCTAAGTAGAAAGGGCTGCAATTTTAAAAGAACATAGAAATTCTTCTGATTTTTTCCATGCTTAATGCAAGAGGCTGTCCAAATTGTGAGCTGAAGGAAGGTATTTTGCTGAGTTCAGCTAAACAAAGGAGAAAAACAGGGCACCTGCACGCTGAGACCCTGGTCACTGCTCAGAGAACTTCATTTATTCACAGCATTAGAGCCAAGGCTTATTACTACCCAGTGAATACAGCTACTTCACAAAAATCTTTGCAGCAGTACGTATTGTTGATACTGCTAAAACCATGGTGTTCAGATTCTTCCATCTGTAATCACAAGGCTTTCCATATGTTTTTCTTTACAGCTAGCTCATTTGGCAGTATGCTACATGTTGGCAGTCTGCAATAATATGCAAGAATTGAAGGAATGAGACAAATAATAAAAAGCAGAACTTACGGAGGAGAGAAAAGCAGTTGTGCAAAGATATCAGAAGTCAGACATACGGCGAATTGTCAAACTGCCAGTCGAAAACTCTCACCTTGTTAACCATGACTATAGCACCACAGTCAAAAGCAAGTAGCAGCTTAGCTCAGGAATTGAAACAGGCCCTGTAGGCTTTGACAGTGCTCCTCTTTAAACAATGCAGGAAGACTTCAAGTGTAGATAGCAGCATGGTATGGGCACACACACCAGCCTGAAAGTGTGTCTCCAGCAAGCTAGCTAAACAGGCAAAGCTTGTGCTGTGCAATTTTGTGGATCTCATCTTTATATTTTTCCTAGTCACCTATATTCCATTCCTCAACCCTCTTCTGAAATGCTTTCAGCTCTTTTATTAATTTCCAGATGAATAAAAATGCATCATAGGGTTATCTGATGACAACCCACAAGCTAGTGTAGAAAGTCCAATGAACCTAGGCTTTCTCTTTCTGAATAACACACATAGATCAAAGAACACATTCTTTCTTTCACTAATAAAAGTCTTAAATAAGGCAATGAAAGAATTGGGTCCAGCTTTAGTTGCCTTAACAGAAGTGCCTTTCACTGTTCTAGTCTCCAAGCACTTTTTTTAATAGGACATCTTATAGTTTTCTATGTAAATCTAAAGTTTTTTCACTTTACAATTGCAAAGTACACTGTATCCCAGAAGGCTTTTTGTGAATCAAGAAATTGTTTAGCTATACAAGCCACAGCATCAGGCACTGGCATTTGAAAGCTATGACTTAAGGAATTTTGTTTCATTGTCACTCAGAACCATCGGTCAGTGATTTGATTAACCCAAGCATTAAGAAATTTTATTCTCTTTCTTCTCAAAAAATATATATAAATTTTACAGAAGAGTTTTGAAGAACCATTCCAAGATATACAGATACAAATATTGCCAGGGTATGGATGAATATGGAGGAAATGTAGGGTACAAAGTCTTACCTAATGCAAATTTAGTTGAAATGCAAGAATAAAGTTACTGCAGTCTTCATCTAGACAGGTAGAGGATACCAACAATTATCACAAAAGCAGTTATAGAACTGGATCTTCTATCACCTAACAAAAGCTGAGCTTCATTGCTTATGTAATTTGTAAGTGTCAGACAGAAACAACAAAGGGAAATTCAGCTGAATCTAAGAAGGGGCAGAAGCAGCCAGCACTTAAGTACCAGTTTTATTGAGATGGCTCTAAACTTCCAAAGCAATCTATGTTAACAACTGTTAGTAAATGCTGGGGTTTTTTTATTCTACAGAATTGTGTGTAATTGTCCAGGTTTCACCATCTCACATGATTAGACAACAGAGTTACCAAACAAACCACCTCAGAGTAGCAAAACATTTCCCCCTTACTGTTACTTAAATTGAATTGACTGACTAACGCAGAACAAAAAACAAGTCCCTTAATGTATTACTCCTGCCATCACTGGTGGTGTGCCATAACTGACATATAGATTGCAGACCATCACACCATCACAATTTATAAGAGGTGGCATGAAATATTTTAACTCCAAATCTGTGGTCTGTGCTGCAGTTTTACACCTCCTATGACAAGTGACAAGTCTTTGTGTATTCATAGCAGTTCTCTGGGACTCCACTCTCAGAAGGAAAATTAATCCCTTTTGATGTATCTGAATCTAAGAATTTCTGCTTACTTATGCTTGTTGAAATAATTATGTGTATATAAATATATATATACACACATATAACAAACCACAACAAAAAACCTTTTCGAACTTCAAAAAGGTTCAGTACATCCACCTGTTCCAGCTAAATTCTCACAAAAATAAGAAAAAAGACCACAAGGGGCTTGACCTCATATCTCTTCAAGTCATTAGGAATTTTCTCAGTGACTTGAATGGGAGGAAGATCAAGCCCAGGGAGCACAGATGGGCGTCTGGTTGGCCATAACTTAGTGATTGCGAGCCCTCTGTCCTTTTTGAAACCGTATGTTTGACTCTCAGGCTAAATGGGCTGGCGCAGGTGATCTACACTGCATAGAATTCTACTAACTCAGGTATTCATTTAAAGACTCACAAAACTCGGTATTTCTTCCTCCACATGTGCAGACTCATGTAGCTACATAGGATTCTCAGTTTCAGCATGAAGAAGTTTTTCACCCTGAGTTATAGACAGCTTGAAAAGTCAAAGCCCTAAAGGCTCAAAAATCTAAAGGCATGCCAATAACAAATCTGAGGCGCACCATCTTTTACCAGACCAGAGCTGTGATTTTCAAACATTTAGGATAACCACTGTTAAAAATTCAGTAACTATTTTTTAAAATTTTTATTTCATCTACTAAAAATAGGAAAGTATAAAAGCAGAGCTATATATTCCCCTAAGTGAGTGATAGTTATTCAAGCCACTTAACTCAGACATTTAAAAAGTTGGAAGGATTATTTTGTTTTATAGAAAGTTATTGTATTCATTACTTTGAAATCTCAGTATTTGGAAACATCATAACTACTGTGAATGCCCAAACGCATCACTCCAAATGTTAGGTTAATTCTAACACACTGAAGTACTGCTTTGCATACAAGCATAGATAAACTATCCATATGAAAACACAGCTAAACATTCCTTCTGTAACAGGCCAAGGACTTTGAGATATAAAGTAACTTCTAAGACAAAGTTACAGCTATTAACTTAATTTACAGCAACAGTTCCAGACTGTAGCAAAAGTGTGATTACTTTGGAAGCTATAAAAATCACATTGCCTTAATTAATAGAA
>NW_009707212.1:0-4730 GCF_000703405.1 Apaloderma vittatum | reverse complement strand
TAGAGAGGAGGACTTAAAAATAGCTTGAAAACTGCTTCACGCTAGGGCAACAACAGCAAATTCAACTGTACAAAATTTGCTGGGGGGAAGGTATTTTCATAAACAAGTTTGTTCATTCCACAATGCTTTAAAAACAGCAATATACAGCAATTTTTGTTTTTCCTTCTCACTCCAAGGGAAAAAAACAACAAAAACCACCAACCTGAGAAATATGCATTTCAGACAGAAAACCTGAAACACTCCTGCAATATACAATATATGAGTTATATATTTTAACTTAATCCATGTTATAAGAATTGTCACTTCAGAAAAAGGTCTCCTCTTTCCTTGCAAACTGGGTAAGGTAAAGGGATGGGTTAAACTTTCCCAGAGCAGAGATGATAGAGACAGAAAAGAGAGAAACTCAGAGATACCCATTCATCCGAAACCTGCAGCATCAGCCTAGACTGGGAGAGTCCTGCGAAGAGCAGGAAAAAAGTTCAGACCCTTTGTGTCCTCATGTTGTAGTGCTCAAGAACCACTATGAGGTAATGAAATTGAGATAAAACCTGACAAAAACATCCTCTCCCATGCAGGCAAAATGAAGAACAAAGTGGATCTGAAGACACCTATCGTTAAAGTCTGTGAAAGTGTTCCTGTCTAGTTCAACTTACAAAATTTAACAATCTCTTCCTGTTTTGGGGATGCTCGCTAAAGAAAACTATTTGAAACAGAAGCATCAAAAAGCACTAAGCAATTCAGAGCCTCATTATTCTAAAAAAGTGGTGACAAAGATTTAAGTGACTGTTGCAGGAAAAAAAAATACTCAGTTCACATGACAAACCAAATCAGGATCAAAGGGGGTTATTGATTTATTAACAACATGTAATTAACTGGAAAGCAGAGAACTATATATTCAGAATCAGTATCAAAATGCAACAGATAAACCACAACACCAGACGCTTACACAAACTGAATACCTATAAATGTCTGAACACCCTTCTGTAACCAGTCACAAAAAAACTGTGATCACCCACACACACTGGCCACATGGGCTACACACACACACCCCTCCCTTATCAGAGTCTGAGGACTCCCTTCTGGTACACCCTCCCGTGCGCAATATGGGTGCTGCAGCAGCACATCACACCTTGCTGCTGCCTGTCCCTTCACTGGGCACAGCATCCCACAGAGGCTGTGCTATCTGACCCTAGGTAGGGTCCAACTACCAGAGAAGGCCACATGGACTCCTGCCCAAGTGATCGGTATAAAGCTCTGAACCCTACAGGCTAGAAAAAAGAGCACCCGCCTTATGATATCTTGAGAAGGTCTGTAACTAATAGTAAATTAGTTTTTAAGTGATATCAGGAGGTATCCAGTCCAACCTCCTTCTTGGAGCAAGTTGAGCTGCAAGATCAGATAAGGCTGCTCAGAGCTTGATCCAGTCAGGTCTAAACTCTCCAAGATGGAGGTTGCACAGACATCCTGAATAACTGTTGCACCTCACTGTCCTCAAGTTGAGGAACAGTTTTCCTTTATATCCAGTCTCAACTGCTCATTTTAAATTCTGCCCATCTCTGATCCTCCTGCCATGTACTGCTGTGAAGAAGCCTGGCTCCATTTGCTTGATAACCCCCTCAATGGCATGGGCAGGCTGCTCTCAGGTCCTGAGACCATTTCTTGTCCAGGCTGAAAAAGGCCAGATGTCAATCCTAATTTGACACAACAGATAGCCTGGCACTACTTGAGCACTTTAGTGATTAGGATACATTTTTCTTGAGTTTCTTCCGCAATTCTCCTGAAAAACAGATCTAAGACATGAACAATAACATACAAAGCCAGTGATGCAGAAATCACACCTGTCAGGATGTTCTGCTTTACTGAAGACTGCAGTTCACTACATGATAGACAAGTAGCCACAAATACCCAGGTTATCTCGAGATATTATGTGAGACAAACTGAAAAAGCCTCTCACAGAAACAAATAATATAGATGCTGCAGTGGCTTAGATAGTTAAAATGGCAGCAACAAGATTACAAAATAGAGAATTTCCACCATCAGGAATCAAAGAGCCTGTACTAACAGTACAGTCAAGTCCCACTGAACAATTGAAAATAAAATTTGGTTGATGCTTAAGAACGCATTAGGCCATACGCTACTGCCAGCTCAGATCTCTAGTTGCCCTCTCAACCATGATGCTTCTAACAGAATTCTATATTTAAAAAAGAGAAGACTGATAGTCTCCCAAAGCCATCCGAGAATTTACGTGAAATCTGCCTGGTCCCCTGGAGTGAGCTAGCGAGAGAGCAAGCAGCAGGATAGGTCTGCAGGGTTTTACAGAAAGACAGTCATTTTTGGAAAATCTGCACAGACCTTGGGAATAACATGGTTGAGCAAATCCTCTACAGACAACAAGCACTAGTAAGGCAATGAAATAACAGAAGTCATAGTTACCACTAAATGTACAAGATGCTACTTTCTGTTTCAGTGCAGGCCTGGTGCTGTTCGGGTCTCGTCAAGCCTGGGTATCAGTTGTACACGAGTTCCTTTTTACCCCACCCTCAGCACACCACACTCCTACAGAGGCAGTTGTCTTCCACATCCTCTTCCTTGACAAGACTGTAAATTCCATCTACTTATAAAGCAGGGATTATGCAATTAATTCTCAACAACAGAAAACTTAGAAATCCCTCTGGCTCTGACCTGCCATAACACAGGCAACATACCAAACACCTGTGGTTCAAAGGCAAGCTCTATAAAGCATGTTTAGCATCCCAGTGAAATCCCAGGGTGGGTGGCAATACATTCTAAATGGTCTCCTCTCCTCCGAATGACCTGCACAGAAAATGCACTGTCAACTGAATTTTGAAGGCTTTACAGGGATGCAGTTAACTCTTCTCACCTGGGAAGGCTATATAGACCAAAGATCTTAATCCTTGTCTGCAAACATAAGACAAAGCAAGGGTCCAAGAGTCAGAAATCAGTCCAAGCTGTTTTAAAGTTTGTACACGGAAGGCAGAGGTATGCTTAAGACTAATAGGTGATAAATTCGATGTCTTTTGTAGATTTCAAATAATTTCAGTGATTATGTAGAACAAATCCCATCTCGAGCAAAAAAGCAAGTGTTCGAAACAGGCCTGTTATCTGTCTATTCCCTTTGCTAATCAATATACAGAAGTGATATTCTGCTTCTAGCTCTCTTTCAAACTAAGCAGCGTGCGTGGCCTTCCATCACGCAGCACTACGAGGATCAAATCAGAGCAGTGTCAGTACACAGTGGCTTTCCCCAGCATGCTTTGCAGTGCAGATATTCAGCAATGCAAGAAAAATGATTGCTAGAAGATGACAAACCAAAGTATTAAAATAAGAGGTTAATGGTGTTCAGTGATAAATAAAAGAAAAAAGGGAGGGGGCACTGAACAAAATGTTTTCATCACACTTTAAATGGAGAATGAAAAATTATTTTACCCAAAATGCAATAGTCCACCAAAACAAAATCTAAAAATAAGATGCCAGTGGGAGTCAACAGTACCAGTAAAACTCATAAAACTTCACTATCTGCTGTAGAAAGAACAAGATGAACTTACCAAATGAAATTCCTACTTCTTAACATCAGTGCTCATTCTTAGCACTCTTGTAAACATTGCTAATGTTTCCATACAAACAAGATGACAGATACATGCACATTTCCCACCTGCAAATACCACACCCACCACTAATTTTATTCAGTTTGAATTTATGTTGTTTTATTTAGTGAAATTTGTTTTCTTCATACCATTGTATTATCCTTGGGGCCCGAGAAAGGAAAGCCATCATTTACAGAGATAAAAAATCATCCTACTAAGGATGCAGAACAGTTCTTATGTACATATCTTACAAAGCATCCACATGAAAAAAGGAAAAAGAGAAAAAGAGAGAAAAAAGGCATACTAGATTCTCTAAGTCATTAGACAAACTTTGAAATAGAGACCGCTGTTGATTTAGTCCTGAGAAAATGAGCAACATTAAAAGCTCTCTGCTGGCTCTTGTCTCAGCAGCTGATTCCTATTCATACAGATAGCCTGCCTGCTCTGAAAGCTTTTTTTTCTACACCCTCTGCCAAAAACCTTGCCCAGAATATAAGCATACAATAATAACAATAATAAAAGAAACCAAAAAAAACCCTACACAAGTTGTGTTCATATTTTTGCAGATATAAGTGTCACAGCGTGAAGCCTACCCAAAACCACCACCCAAACAAATGAGATTCTGGCTGCAGATGCCCGGCTCTGATAATACAGAATATGTTAGAAAACAAGGAGCAATAGATTAACGTATCTGCCTGTTGCAAAATACACACGTTCTGTAACACAATTGGTATGGAAGAGGACAGGGCAGTAGCAGAGGCAATCCTTGAAGGGGGAATGCTTAACTCAGCCACCCGACATCATGTAAAAACCTGCACTTTACAAAGGTATAGGGGCCAGTTTGGCACCTAGGACCCTACATACCAGCTGCGCAAACAAGGGCGAGTGTCTCATTTCTCAAGGCCCTGGTCTCCCTCTGTACTGGACAGCAGGGTCCTACATTGGTAGGAGTGTGTGAAGTGTGTATAAAACAGAAATTGCTATACACCCACTATACCTGCCTTTACTAGTAAGTTTTTAAGTTATAAGTCACCAAGTGCTGAGACATTGTTCTTGTGGCCAACTCAGGTTCCCTCACAACATAAGAGATAATCACTTCTGTCGTGGTTTGACCCTGGCCGGCAG
>NW_009707211.1:63057-75059 GCF_000703405.1 Apaloderma vittatum | reverse complement strand
TGTTGAAGTTTGGTTCTGAGGGAAGTTGGTTTATACTTTGGACTTTTTAAAAAACTTCCACGTTCAGTTTCAGCTTGGTCATCGTTTCTTTACTGCTGGAACAAATGCAGCACTCAATGCAAGCACAGTTGCTCACAGCCCGAATGAAGCTGTGGTTTGCAACACTCCTCTGCGACTGGCACGATGCAGTTATGTGCCTGTATGGGAGGTCATCCGCAAAATACAACCTGGGCACTCACCAGAGGATCTGTGTTGTGAATAATGTAACTTCCTCGATCATTTGAAATGCAGCTATTAAACCGGGGGGATAAAAGTGTTTGAATAATACACTGTTACCAGTGAAGTTTCATCTACATTAATGAGAAGTTTCTCATTAATGTAGATGTTCTCACTCATTAAGCTTGCTACTAAGTTCATACAAGTGATTTGATTTCAGTTTTTTAAGCTAATCCAAAGAAGTATTGAATATTGGAAAGGTCAATTTACTTGACCTGAAGAGAAGGACAGGTGAATTGTATCTAAAGTAGTAAATGGGTTTTCAGTAACTCTAAATCTTACTGTAGCTGCATTTGCCATGGTTTTCTATAGTATTGATTTCTGTGGATTCTAGCAGTATTCCTGGAAGGCATTTTCTACGTTAATGCAGGTAAAGAAACTGGAAACTGAGAAGCTTGTCGTACTCTAAAAATGGATGTAGAGGTTTTCTTTGGTAATGGAGACCATTTGAGTGGTTCCTGCACACCTCCTGTAAGCAAACCGATTCCCCCTTATGTCAGCTTTGGTTGCTCAGGCCACAGACTTTTTTTTTTTTTGGCCTCTCAGTCATGCTGATAGAACTGTTAGTGGGTCAGGTGGTTTTTAACCTGCACTAGTTCACATCATAGTCCCATGAAAGATTCTGCTAGCACAACTGAAGGAGCAGTGCGTTAGCAGGGTGAGAACTTATTAGGCCAGATTTGTTTCCAGGAAAAAAAAAGGTCAGTAAAAGTTTGGCTTCAAGTCATAGCACTGAAATTAAAATTAAAATATCTGAAATGAGATATTTGCCTTCTAAAAGTTGCCATATGTTTTGAGTCTCATTTTGAGAATACCTTATTATGTACATCTTGATTCATAAAATGAAACGTCCATAAGAGGTGCCACCAGTTGGTGTAACTTCCTAGAAGTCAATGCCTATGTTACCAAATTACTTTTAACTGTATTTAAAAGAATATATAAAACACTCATGTTGTAATGTAGCTGAAGTGATTTTAATAAAAATTACATGTGCTCTCATGTGCTTTTTCTGAGCATGTTTTATAATTGATTACTTTTTTTCCTGAAGTCAAATTTCCTAAAAAAAAAACCCCAAAACTCATTTATGTTGTTCTATGTTCAGTCTATGAAAATAGTTTTTCATTTTGCCTTGGCGTCTTAACAAACTTTTCCTCTGTATTAGAACGTTCTTTAGAATGCCTGTTCTTAACTACAGAGAGTCAGGTTTGATTCTCTTTCTAAGAACTGGCGTGTGGCCCCAGTCTCTGTCAAGTAGAAATTGGCTTCATACTCTTCCTTTCTTCCTGCAACAATTTAGTGTCTAGTCTCATCTTTCCTGGCACCATGTTTGACTTCAGCACTCCAAGCTGATGGATGAATGAAGAAAAGAAAGGAGGAAGTATAGCTTTGCTACTTTGTATTATCCTCAAGATTTAGCATGTAACAGCAGCAATCCTATTCTTAGAGGATTAATGCAAGTAGAGGCATGACTTTGTGTGCTTCCCTGTGATATTCTAGACTAATTATTTCTACAGTCCATCACCAAATTTAACTCCTATACCAAAATTGTCTTATCTTCCTAGATATTAGACAGTTTCTTGCTGTGTCTGTGCTAGTCTTCCGTTTCAAACACTGTTGATAGATAATGAGAAGTATTCTTAGTTTTTCTTAGCTATACTTACAAAAAACAACAACTTGACCCAATGTTTAACATATATGGAGAAGAAATCTTCATTGGCCATCACTGTTTATTTAAAAAACAAAACCCATTTTGATTAGAGGTGCTGGTGTTAATTTGGCTAATGCCAAAAGCTACGGATTTTCATACATTGCTTTTTTTTCCTTACTGCAAGAACAAGTCTCCAAGCAGGACAGACTCAGTCTAATGAGATCTATGGAAAATTTTAATCAAGTTCTAATTGGTAATGAAAACACTGCAGTGTGGTGTAGCTCTGATTTGTGGGGGGTTTTTGTTTGTGGTTTAGTTTTTTTTGTAGATGATTTGTTTGGTTTTTGTTGTGTGGGTCTTGTAAAATTTTGTTTTGGTTTTGCTGGATTTTAAAGAAAACGTGACTGTATGGGAAGCCCTGGCAAAACCTTAC
The DNA here is from genome assembly GCF_000703405.1 of Apaloderma vittatum. Classification (NCBI taxonomy): domain Eukaryota; kingdom Metazoa; phylum Chordata; class Aves; order Trogoniformes; family Trogonidae; genus Apaloderma; species Apaloderma vittatum. Next base: position 72,702 of record NW_009707211.1, on the reverse strand, counting down.
AGAGTTTCTGGAGCTTTAGTGGGTTGTGGGTTTGGGTGGAGCTTTGTTTGGGTTGGTGTTTTTAGATGCAAAGAAAATAAAGCTCTTACTAGTGTTTCAGGAACTCAGGTGTGCCAGTTATATTACATGTCATAGAAAGGCCTTCATATTTCTTGTAGGAGTACTTTTTACAAGGTACCTTGCACTGTAGTGTGAGAGGCTTTCTCTGATAGTTGCTAGTGGAATTTACAAAAATGCTTTAAAATATGTGGAGGATATCTTTGGTCTTTTCTTGTCTTCAGCAGCAAAGATGGAGAGCTCAAGTAATTACGAGAAAGGTGATGTGGTGTCCATCTTTGAAGATGGTCTGTATTGAATCAGGTTCAGCCTCTGCAGAACATGGGGGAAGACTGCTCTAAGGGAATTGCCAAGTGTGGTAGTCTTTACTGAACAGGGGAACGCTTGTTTCATTAAATTGATGAATGTTTTGATATGTGTGTTTTGTTTTTTACTGTCTAGTCACAAGATGGCAGAATTATTTATGGAATGTGAAGAAGAGGAGCTAGAACCATGGCAAAAGAGAGTAAAAGAAGTGGAGGAGGATGATGATGATGATGAGCCGATCTTTATTGGGGAAATCTCAAGCTCAAAGCCAGCTAGTACATGTAAGATAACATTTTGCATAATTTAAAACAGATATTTCAACTTCAAAAACTTTAAATTTACTTTAGAAATATATTTTTTTTAAACAGTAAGATTTAAGAAATTCTGAATCTTGGATCTGTCCTGTAGGTCGCTGTCATACTGAAAATTGGAATTCTTAAGAAATTCTGTCCTAAAACCCAGTTATGCACAATTCTGCCCAAGTCTGTCCTTAAATCTCTGAAGTCAGATAAGGGTGTTTGAAGGTTTTAGCGTTACTTAAAAATCCAATATATCCAGTGCTGACACTGCGCATGCAGTTGCCCTATGTAGTTGATATTTAGTTATATACTTGGAAACATCACTAAAACAATGTGCATGAATTTAAGTTTTCACGTGACAGTTCCTCTTTTTGTTCCACCCCACGTTTCATGTGTTAGTGAATGGTCTGAATGGGTGGACATCATTCTGATAAAAGCAAGGTAACTCTTAAGTGTCTGTAACAAAAGCACAATGAGGAAAAGTGAATGATATGAAAACAGTAGAAGCTTCTGTATTAAGTAAAATCTTTTTATTAATAAATTCATTCATCGCCTGCAAAATTTTTTTTTTCATCAAGTTCTGTAGTTTTCTCCTAATGCAGGCAGTGCAGGGAGTGAGGTTAGGTGGTTGTGATGACAGCAGATGTGTCAGGATTCCATGTTTGTCCTGTGCTTGGGCTTTGACAGGTAAGTAAAGGAGAACATTATTTTTGTTACTGTAATTTTATTACTAAAACTTTTTTGTTTCTATGTGCTGCCATCCATCTTGTAGGGGGTTGTTAGGAGGTTTGACCTAAGGTTTTTTTACCTATCAAATACACAAGAGATTGCTTGCTTTCAGTTTCTGTCTCATCTCTGCCATGCTTGTATCCAAGTTTTCCATAGTTTTTTTCTGAAGATGTGTAGTTTGCAGTGAATAATATCAAGACAAAATGTTAAACTAGGCACTCTGTCACACACTGCTGCATGGACTTTGGAGATTTTAGTAGGTATTCAGTCACTTCAGTTCAGAAGACCTTCATTTTGCATCTGAACTCTATTTTACTTTGTTTCTCAGTGGGATAGTTAAGTTTAATGTTAAAAAAACATGGTAAAAATTTGTGTTAAGTGGTAAGGAAGTACTGAAGGTGATGTTAAAAGTTCTCTCACCTGAAAACAATCCTTAAGGGTTAATCTTTTTGAATATTTTAAAAATATTCTAGATCCTGTTGAAAATGCGAAGAATATTTTTAAATTACCTTAGGAAGTTTTCTGCAGTTGTGAACTTCTAGAAGAACTGTAAAATACCTTTACTGTTTCCTGGAAGGTCCAGAGACCTCTGGGTTGCTGTTGGTCATTGGCAGTAGGTCATGGCATAGAACAATGACAGCACTAGCCATGCATTGGAACAGCCATTATGCCAGACTTCATTGCAGTCATTGTCATCTCAAGATCTTTTTGTAGTTAGAAAGGATATAAATAGCTGGAGTGAAACCTGTAATTTTGATACAATTTAGCAATTTAAAAACCTTTGTAAAAGAGAGTTACAATGTACACATCTTATTCTAGTGCTGTCCATACTCAATCCTGACACAAGTAAAATCACTTACGATATAACTTTTTACTTTATCTCTTTTCCTTCCCTTTCCTCAACTTTTCTCTTTATAATCTTCTACTTCACTATCAAAAACAGCTATGGCAGAATGACCTCAGTTCTTCTCTGGCTTGTAAGTAGTACTGCCTGGCAGTAGTCAGGCTTTGGTTTGTTATTGGTGGTAGGCAAGACACAGTGAACTCAACTTTGCTTATCGCTGTTGGTTTAGTTTTTACCTGAGAAAATTCCTGTCTAATCAGGTGAAAAATTAGATGACAAATGGAGACTTGTGTATATTTCTTAATTTTGCTGAAAGGTGTATTTTCTGCAATACATAGCTTTTTGTTGATTTTTTTGGGGTTTAGGTTTTTTTAACTTCTTCCTGATAATGCAGTTACTGGTTTTTACACAGACTGGTGTGGAAGACTTGAAGGAAACGGTTAAAAACCCAACTTTGACCTTCTGGCGCAGGGTCGTGTACAACCAAGCGCCTCTGCTGATGTACTGGACAATTAGTTTGACTGGGATGAAAACTAATTCACACTTTGTTCTCTTTACTATTTCCTGCAATTATTCGTTTTTCCTACAGTTACTGCTTGTTTTTCTTGCTTCCATTTTCATAATGATACAAACCTGTATTTTGTTGCTACTTTAAAATGTTGTTCTGCATGTTAAGTTTCCTCAGTGCTGTTTTACCTAAACAGGACAAATAACACTTTGATGGGAGAGAGGAAAGGGCACATCAAGTCTATGATGAATCGAGTCACGTAATTCTAGTTTATAACTGCAAATCACTGACTTCCTAAAACGTTCATTTTAAAAACAGTGAAATCTACCTTTGTATTTTAGGATGTGAATTGTGTGTTCATCAAGCTGTCTGAAGCTGAATGTGCTTTGTGAGACATAACCTTTAGGATAGCTTTCTTAGGTGAAGGCTTTGCTTTTATTTCAATCTGGAATTCAAACGTGAGGTATAGATTTATTAACAAAGAAAGTATGTGTTCAGCAAAATCCTGAATCGAGTTAATCCTTGCTCACAGATAGTGTGTTAAAGTAAAAATAGTGTTAGTATTATGGGATGAAATTTCATCATATCTTAAAAAATGCAAACCTGTTTGGATCTGTTGGTTGCAGCTGCTTTTTTATTAGTATGATCTAAATGCAGGTGACAGGTTGAAAGCTGTCATCTTTTGAGCCCCTCTGCTATTAGATTTATCAACCCATGTAGTGTATACTAATGAGCCATTACTGGTGGAAACAGCCTCAAGGTTGTTAAATGCAGTGTGTAAGTAAGATATATTGTTTGAGATCCTAGTGTAATTTAACCCTGGTTTGAGAAGATACCTAAACCTTGTTGGTTAATTATTGGAGGATCAATATAATTTCATATACATATTTTCACATGTCAGACCAAGAAACTTGATAGCAACACTAACAGAATTGAGAATCTGATGGTAGAAAAGTATTTTGGTTTGAATATTTATGTAATATTTTGGAATGACCGTAAGCCCCAGACTAAGATATAAAAAGTCAGGGTATATTGGTGACATTAAGGAGTAAACATCAAATCTGAGAAATTCTGTGAGCTGGAACTCTGGTCATATACTACCATGTAGAATATGTAAGAAAATTATTCTTGTAACGCCATTCCAACACAACTCATTTGATAGCTTGTCTGTTGATTTTTCTTTCACATTGGAAAATGCAGATCATGAAGTCTAAATATGCGTTTGTAAGTGCCGTATTTTCCTGTAAGACAGAAGCAAATTGTGTAGTTACTGGTTTAGAGAAAACGCTTCCTTTAGTGTGGAATGGTTGTAGTGTTTGGGGAACTTGCTATGTATATGAGAAACAAAAGTGAATAAATGCGTTGCAATCAGCAAAGCTAAGTATTTTTGAAATGTTCTCTTTTTTTTGTTTACACTCTCTTTTGTGTGTTAATCTGTCACCAAGAAAACAAAAACTGAGATTCTTAGGTGAGCTAACCTGAGGGGAGTAGAAGAACGTATCTTAATTTGTACAAATGACACTTTGTTTTGCCAGGTATTTGTATTAGAAATAATATTTTAATTTGTAAGTCAAATCATGATTGGCTTAATTAGTGGATGTGAATGCTACTTTTAATTTGAAAAGCAATTAAGATATTAATTTAACTGCAATTAAGATAAATGTAACTTTTGACAGATATATTGAACAGAGTCAACCTCAGCTCATCACGAAGGGGGATACAGAATGGTGCACCCAGTAGAGGTACTTTATTGTCCTAATATGGTAATTAAAAACAAAAAATCCACAACACTTATGAAACATCTGACTGCAAAATTACATGAAAATAACTTTGGAATCCTTTGCAACAGGTACAATTACTGCATTCAAGCCTGACAGTCACCATTATGCGACACCTGCCTCCAATCCCAGTGCCCTGCCTGTTTCGTCAGTCTTTCAGTCTGTATCCAGACCTACGACTAGCTCTCTAGTGGTTCCACCATTGTCTCTACCAGTGAATGTTTCAGGAACTTCACAGACACTGCAGAGACCAGTGGCTGGATGTTTATCGACACAGCAGATGCCTGGGACAAGTTCTGGAATATCACAGCCTGTTAGCAGATCTGTAACCATTCCAGAGACAACACAGCCAGCATCAAGAGGCATCACGGTTCCTGTAGTGGCTCAACCTGTATCCAGGCCAGTGACTACTGTAACAGCACAGCCTGTAATACTCAATCAGGTAAATTTTTATTCCCTTAAACTGTAAAATATTCAGGTGCAATGATTTTTGAAGAATTTAATGAGGAACATACTGATTCAGTCTAGTAATTTGCAGACCCAGACTATATTATAGACTAGAATTATATGAACTGCAGAGATTCTAGGACCATAACCTTGCACTGGTGAATTAAAATACCTATTTGAAAGTACTGATTTGCAAGACTCGGAAGGTGATAGCTTCAGTAACGAATTACATTAAATGAAGATCTTAGGCATAAGAGAAATCAGTACTATTCAGGCTATGTTGTTTCTGTTGTGTGGAGAAATTATGGAAATTCTCATACTCTAAGTTTTACAGATTTCTCTGCTCAGAGACAGATCCTCCATATTGATAAATTAATTTTATTTTTTAATAGCTTGCATTTGATGTTCAAAGTACCTTTACGTGTTTTTCCACTTGATTTTTACAGTACCTAACTTGGGACTCTTGCTTCTTAAGAGGATGCTGCAGTGGTAGCTCCTTAGGTGTTCTTGCTTTTTGGTTCACGTGGCAGTTGTAGTCAGACAGTAGTATGGTAAGGAGGATTTAAGCAGTGGCAGTAGATGAAGCAATTCAGCAGCATACTTGATTTGTTTGGGAAGCTTGAGGGAATTAAGCACATCGATCCTGTGTCATAGATCCTCCTGGATTACCACAGAACCTCTGAGGTAACTTTAGGGAGTCAAGTTAGATGCTGTTTATATTGCTTTAGACACTGGACATTTGTGAGAGGGAAAGAATGAAGAATAAACTTTCATACTTGTATGAGGTAAACTATGGTTTTATATACCTTTAATAAAAATAATTTAAGCTGAAACCATTTAGACAATGTACCTATAATATTAGCTACTACTGTCAGGTTAAAGTCTGACCGTAGGCACCGTCTCCACTGTCCATGCCAATATACGCACCCGTGGTTGTCCCAGCTGTCAGTCTCTAGGTATTAATAAAAATCATGTAGCCTAAGGTATTCTGTATTTGCTGAACAGGGGAATCAGTTTGAATAAACATAGTTAATAAGTCCATAAAAACATGAGAATTGGATGTTTTTAAGACTTTGCCGATCATTGCCTGTGGAGGTTGTGTTTTAAGAAAAACAATGTAATCATTGCCAGTCATCTGGGTAGCTAAATCTCTGGCAAATTCAGAGGAATTGCAGGCTTGTCTAGCGAAGCAGGTTAGCTGAATCAGTCTGTCACTGTCCAAGAAGGCCTAACAAATTATGTAATCAAAAGTCCAGATATCAGTAGGATAACTAGGTTATCTTTGGAGTCCTTTTTACATCTATTTTTATAAAGCAGGACAGATGAATATGGAAAGGTCTGCTACTTCACATGTGTACACACATTTTAAGTCTGTGAATTTTATTTTTATAAATTTTACTGATGACATTGTATACTTCATTAAATCCTTCAAAGGAATGCGGTGACGGAGCATTGTAGAATCTTCACTGCAAAGAAAGCCTCCTCCTTTACTTTCGTCACACATACAGGCCCATGTTTTTGTTCTAATAGATAAAACTGCTAGCAGCCTCTATGTTGTTTTTATTAGAAAGCCTTAAACAGACCTAGTAAGGTTGAACTTCTCGAAAAGATAAGCTGGATGTAACTCACCGAGACAGTGATTTCCTATGAGACAACTATAGTTAAGTTTTATAGTCTTAGCTTGCCAAAATCTGCAAGTTCTTGCCTGGCAGAGTAGAGAAACATGTATTTGAAGAAGTTGCAGCCTGAAATATTACTTTAGAAGTACACAGCATGGAAGAAGATCTCTAACCATATATTACTCAGCTCTGTCTATTCCGAGTGAGACTGACATACTTGAGTAATGCAGCCTTTTCTGGGAAATCCAGTGCATACATATTCTGTGGTCTCTCAAAAATTTCACTTGAAAATTACTGAAGTTATCATGTTACATGGTTTCTTTACAGTGTTGACATTTTTATCACGGCTTTCATTAGCTCTTAATTTTTTTAAGTTATCCTTAATGTAACATGCTATTCTTTAAATACTAAGAAGTTCTTGGGTACCTTTAGGAAGACTTTTCTGTTTGTTTTTTCCTTGCTTAAGGCATGCTAAAAGAGAATCTTACAGCTTTTCAGCTAAACTTTTCTAGTTTTAGAATTGTATTTCCAATTTCAGCCTTATCTAAAATAGCTGGCTTTCTCAATTTTGTATGATTCCTGCCACTTGATTATGTTATGCTGTTTATGGGGAAAGAGGCTTGGGTTTGGTTTTTTTAAGGTGCTGTAGTTCAGCTTCTTGGGCCAAATTCTTTGATTTTTTGATACCACTACTACCACATTATATCATTTGCTATTCTTAGTGTCATAGGTATTCTACCTGTATTTTGGTTTGTGTCCTCAGTTTGAATTGTCTTCATTCAAGAGCTGCTTAGGGTTTTTTTGATTATTTTTATATTTATTATTGTGAATTTTTTCCTTCCTTTATCTAGTTTTTATTTCACTTGGATCCACTGTTTCATATGGATGATTTTCTGCCTTAGGCTTTCTCAGTCAGTTTTGTTGATGCATTTTCGGTTACTTCCCAACTTGATTATTCCTAAATGATAAGGGCCTCAAATAAGTTTTTCTGGGAAATGTTTGATGTTTGGATCTTCAGCTTTGGGATAGTAAAACTTACTTTTGAAATTAAAATATCGTGATGTGAAGATGTCTGTGAGGTATAACTAGACACTATGGCGGGAGCCCTTTTTAGCTGAACATTCTTTAGAGGGCTTTTACATTCTTAATATGGTGCAGCATTTTTTAATCTCAGGATGTCTTGATGTTTTTTGGTTTGGTTTTTTTTCTGTGGGAACATATTGCTTTTGTCAGTTTCATAACATATAGGTCTATTGACCTTTTGCCAGTGTTTGTTATTCCATTTTTATCATTGAAATACCACTTTCCAATCAGCTGTCATTCACTGACTTCCTGTACAAGTCTAGTTTTTGTTTCTTGTTACTGCACTACATTAATGCAATTCCAGAAATCCTGAGTTGAACTTGACTTCAGCTGTACTGTTTACAGCAATTCTAATTCAGTCAGAGCTACTGCTGTTGTGTATGACTGCATAGGGCTATCCTCTTTTAAAAAAAAATTGCTTCTAGTGCTGAAGATTTTCTGTAACTCAGCCCTTAGTCCGCCCTCCAATAAAGCCTAGCCAATTCTGTCCGTATCTTTCTTCTACTTAATGGGCACTTTCCTGAATCTGAGTGTTATTCAGGTTCCCGTTGTTGGAGAGCAAAGGTCCAATACCACCATGCATTGTAATTTCTCTCTGTGGGTTTGGTTAGAAATTGTGTTGGTTTCCACAGTTAGGAAATCTAGGATGTGCAGTATGAACCTGGTATTTTCATTAGTCTCTTGGAAAAAAGTAAGAATGGTGGTGGATTATTTTTCTTCACTTGAGCCCTAGGAACTTAATTCATAAAGGTCTTGGGTTTTGCCTTTCTTCATGTGAGAGCATACATATGCGTTAAATTATTTTTGTTGTTGTTGTAAAGCTGTTTTGATTATTTCTTTAAAATATTTTTCTTTCTAAAGCATGGGTAGATACTGTGGCTTTTTTTCTGCATGTAAAATCGCAGAGCCAAATTGCATAAAAAAAAATTACTGTTAACAGAAAAAGACATTTTGAAAATTGAGTCATTTGAATTTTTGGGCTTTACATACTAATCTAGTGAGCAAAAAAGTGCTAGGGAGATGTACGTGTGCTGTCAAAATACCCAGGCTATTACTGTGAAGAAAGTTAAACTGTTAGCAGCACATAAAACCAAACAAAGCAGAGTAGTGAGAGAAGCAGCCTTACTGTATGTAGCTGTTATATGGATCATATATTGGATGTAGGTGGTGTGCACAGCCCTGCACACTGAGAGCCTACTGCAGGCTCACCACCTTACTTGGACTTGAAATGGAGCTTGCAGACTAAGCTGCTTTGGCTGTGACTGCTACTCAAGTAGTTGTTACTCTTAAATAGAGCAGAGAAATTTAGTAACTAATTCCACAACTAGTCTAACATTTATGTTTAATTTAGTTACATTGAGTTGGTCACTGCCAGAAGAAGAGGAAGGCTTTTCATTATCATTAAGTTCCTGCAGGGTCTTCCTTTAAGAGATGTACAACAAAAGGCGGGATGAGGAAAAGCGTCTTCTCTTTTGTTCAAATCTTTTGCAATTATCCTGCCTGTATGTGTAGTTGTGCACTTCTTCAGACTTTCTTTCCATTAGGTTTAGTTTATATGGTGGTACTTAAATGTGGTGACTTCCACAGGGATGTTTTCAAGTAAGTAGCACAACTGTAAATGGGAAGCATTTTTTGGCATGGAACTTTACAGCAAAAAGTATTTTGGCCTTTGTCTCATCAATATACTGATGACAGAGTCTATGTATGTGTATTGGATCATCTTTTTATTTTAATATTTTCTAGGAAAATGGAGCTACTTTTGTCAAGTTTTTTGTTTCACAGTACAGCTTGATGAAGTGTAATGATTTCAGAATAGAAAGATAAAGTGCTAATATTTTGCCATTCATACCTTAATGTTGAATTTACACCTAGTGTTATAAGCTTTTGCTTAACTCCTTATTGCTGTTGATTAAAATATTTCACATTTCAGATTGTGTGAGGATAAATGGCCTATTAGGATGTGAACAGGATTGAT